>NW_010515741.1:0-32786 GCF_000687285.1 Phaethon lepturus
CGTGCCCCCCTCTCGCTCCGCACCCCGGCGCATCTTGCAAGAAACGCGTTGCTCGTTACTTACAGTCAGAGCTTAGATTTAACTACTTTACACCGGAACAGAAAAAATAGAAGAAAAAAAAATTAAACCCCACAGTGATGCAGCCACGCAGTTCTGGAGGAAGAAAGGGAAACAAAATGTGTCGATTCATGGGATTACACCTCTCTATCTCCTGAAGATCAGTGAAAGAGCACTTTCAAACTAGTATCTTGGCTTTGATCAGCTGATTTGTGTACATATTTATCTCTAAACCCCAAAAATTTTTCTCCTTATAAGCAACATACTCTGTATATCTAAGAAATTAAGTGTATTCTCCTTTTTTATTAAATGCTCCAGAAAACTACCCGGTCTAAAAAGCAGAGAGCAAATGGACACATGCAGTGTTTTAAGTGCAATGCACACTTTTCATCGTTAATCTAATATAAAATCAACAATTAAAAAGGAGGAGATCTCACTAAGGCCGATTCCAGTTCAAAGTCTGTTTGAACATTAGTCCACAAAGCACTGGTGTTCCAGCAGTAAAATAAAGATTTCCAAGTTCTTGTGATCAACTTACAGGCTCAACAGAAAAACAACAAAAAAGGCTTTGTTTTTCGATGAAAGAATTTGGGAGCATGCAAAACATTCCAACTGGGTTTGAAAGAAAAGGACTTGTCTTCACATTTGGATATAATCATTCAAGTTTTCTACCAAGCACTAAGTGCAAATGAAGTTTACCTTCATCTAAATTATTTTAAGATCCTATCACTTTGAATTGTCACAACAGTCTAAAATCCACCACCATGGATGATGTTACAAGTGCTGTAACAATTTTTCCCACATGAGGCACTGAAGGGCACTTATCACGGAATCTACTTTTCAAGCAATGATTCTGCTAATGGGTCTCATTTGTTTTATTACTGCACCATTAATCTATGCTGCCTGTTTTAATATCCCATTTCTCTTATCACTGTGTTCTTCAGGGAGAGAAAGAAAAGCAGCTGCTACTTCTTCACTCATCCTAAGGAACACAGAGCAGCATCATTCTCAGGGATGACCTGTTTTCGTGTGTACTGGATGCATGTGCTCATCCATCAATACTCAACTTACTAATACAGAGCATGCCATCAGCATATTGTTTGGGCAAAAAAAAACCCCACCAAAAAACTTTAAATTCCAGCTAAAGATACATTAACTGTAAAAAGAAAACAACCTCGAGTACTGATTCCCAGAAATACACAATATATACATTGAATATTCTCTCTAAATCATCCAAGGTCAAAGCAAGCAAATAAAATATATAAATGCTGTAATCAGATTATAGGAAAAAGCTGAGCTTTCTCCTGAAGGCTTACTGTCACAAGCATTCTTTAAATACAAACTAACATATTTAGGTGGGTGATAGAGCAGGCATGCACTCTGCAATTGAAAGGGTAGTGAAATGTTAATTAAGCTTCCCTTTCAATGTTGTTTTATAAATCCTAGTGCTAACTCCTCAGCGGTTTGACTTCCTGAATTTTAACTAAGTCTTTCTGAAAAAGAAAAAGCTCGCTTTCCTCATTTGAATCAACATATTTATTGGTACTATTTTGAAATTAAGTATCAAATTTGCAAATGTGTTGAAGGCAATTCCAGCACGCATCTGCACATACATTTCTCTTCCATATGCACAAATCAAATCTTTCCACATTGCCAGCTCAGAGCTCGATAGCTAAATACTTGTAAAAATACCCCATTGGCGTATAGATTTGGTACTTGCGTGCAAAAATCAAATCTATCTGAGAGCAGGGGTCTTGTCAGGAAGAAGAAAAACCCCCAAAGAACCAAAAACCCAATTCTCTGTACTAAACACTTGCACCCAACTGAGTTAATACCACTTGAATAAGCAAGACCACAACCCTCCATTTCCTCCTCGGCCACTGTCATTAAAGGCCACCACGGTCCTGCCCCAGAGGACAGCTGCCAACTCCATTCTCCTCCCGGCAAGCAGCTCTGCACGCCACTACGGATTGGAGCTGTGGGAACCGAAGCATCGGACTCAAGGCTGTTTTTGGAAGTCCTTCCCCAGCACTTAACAACTTAGGACAGCCCTGGTCAATGCCAGCAATCATTGCTTAGGGGGTTAAGCATCTACATTGGCTTCAACACCACACTTAAAAGGAAAAAAGAGGAAGAGGGGGGAAAAAAAAAAAAAAAATCACACTGTGCATGCATGTTCATCCAAGAGAACAAGAGTGCTTGTTTGCAAGCACATATGGGGCCAAGTGCCCTGAAGTCAACGGAAATATGCTGTGACTGGCAATGAGCTTCAGGCATGACTACAAAGAAAAACAAAGACCTACCTGGTGAGGAGCCAGGGCAGAAATGTCCACCTGAGCCAACACAGGGAGCTGAGGGGGGGTAACAGCCAGGTGGTTACGTGGACAGACATGGAGGCTTTGTACCTGAGGGGCTGCTGGTATAAATTAAGGTACTTGCAGCTACAGAAAAGAATCAACTGTATTTTTGTGTATTGTTTAAATTCCTCCATTTCACTGAGGTGCTGCATTTAAATATCACAGGAAAGTTTATTGAGTATCTCATCTCAAGAGAGCTAAAAATTATTAACCAGATACTGTTAGGAAAGAAAGTGGGATGGAAGAGAGGTGGACAAATGTAAAGTGCTAATGGAACAACTTCTCCCGCCTGTGCCAGTGACGGCTGCAGCCTAATTCTGCTGCTAGCTGGGAAAGTGAGCGCAATTCCTACCAGCCTCTCTGCCGTGCACAGGCACCTGGAACACACCAGCGACACTAGAGAGCCTTGCTGCTTATTAATTTCATCGGTAATGAAAAATGCTGAGCATCAGCAGTACAGTGTAGTCTCAGGAAGACAAAATTCTACCACTTAGTTTCCAATTGTGAAAATCATCATTGCAGAAACAGGGGTATAGAAATGGCTTTCACCTGGCTTAAACTCCCCAGAAACTCACTGCTTAGGCATCTGAATTTCCTGTTGTATACAGCTCTAGCACCAGTTTTGCACAGCAGAAATTCAAAGGCAAATAGGTTTTCTTCACCCACTCCCAGGAAACGTGTGGAATATACTTAGGGACCTAAGAAACATTCCTTTTACTCTGTTCACATCCAAATGTCTACTCTGTAGGTGTAATTCTTCTGTCAACTGAGTTGTGTTTTTCAGGATCACTCTGGATTTCCATTATTGCTCTTCCTTATAACAACTGCTAGACTTAAGAGATTATTTAAAGAAAAACAAAGCTAAAAACTTAATGCACATGTTCAAAAACGTTAACGGACATGTTCAAACATAGTTAATTTTAGTATTATGCATACACTAATAAAACTTTTCTTAAAGTTCTTACTAACTGAGCGCCTCTAACACCCAGCAACTGTTGCAGACCTGCTGAGTAGAATACAAAATGTACAAAGGGGTAGAGGGGTTTTGTTTTTTTAAAGCTGTATTTTCAGCCAGACTCTTCGATTCAAGATACCTTTGCAACAGAGGCAGAGATCCAGAGCACTTATTAATTATAGGCATTGCGCTCTAACCACTCTTAGGTCTGTCATAGGTTTGTCAGATATTCACATTTAAATAACAGACACGCTATCTGCATGATTTAGGGGAACACAATACAGCCTAGAGCAGTTATACATAGCTATATTACTAATATTAACTATAAATAAATCATCTATAAAATATTCTTTCCTTGATTTAAAGCCAAGACAGTAGGAGGGGATAAACTATGCAGAAACTTTTGGAATTACAGTACCATATATTCTAAATAGGCATTTTTTTAAAAAGAAATTTATGAACTGATCCCATTCTGGCAAGTATTTATTTCTAGCACTATCATTAATACAGTGTTATTGTACAATACTCAAGTTTATTTTTTCTCTGATACCTAAAGCTGCCTTCTAAACACAAACTGAATGATGCTAACTGACAACAAACAACGCGCTTCCCCCCGCCCAGTTCTGTGTTGCCCTGTAGCTCCTACACCTTGGCCAAGTTTCAGCCAGTCTTTTCCTGTAAGTATCCACAGAAGAACACTACATATTTTAACAGTATTCAAGTTGCAACAAAGCAGCAAAAAACAACAGTGAAAATGTGGCCCAGATGAAATTAGTGGAATTTCTGCTCCTCGGTGAGGACACAGCTTCAACCGACAAAGCTACAATGAAGCTCATGCTCTTAATTCATCCCTCTGGGACAGTGGATGAAGGGATTGTGCAGGAGGTGTAGGATGTAGCACAGTGGATAAATATAATGAAGGCTGACAGCCTTTACTCTGCTTTCCTTGATATTTAAAGCCCCGTGTCAATTTTATTTTCCCAATGATAAAATATAACTACCACTACCTCAAGATGCACCATAAACATCACATGAATTCCAGCATAAAGTAATCAAAGAGTGATCTCAATAGGGCTCAAAGAGATCACAAAACAAAATCTGCATAGGAACACAAGACACAGATGGAAAATGTCAGGCTTTACTAATGACCAGGTGTAGTTTAGAGCTGCAGGTCCCATAATGAAGATGCTGCTTTGTCAACAGCCCCTGCAAAGCCTATAAATGAAGGCTTCACTAAGAATGGCTTGCTACAGATCTATGCACTAAATCATATGCATGTGTGTGTCTAAAACTGATACAAGTTCTTCTGTGGATAACTGTCATTATAAACCTTACATATTTATATAACTAATTTTAATAATACAGGTTAAGCCTAAATAAACTAGGCTTAAACTGACATAAGATAGACCACATCCAGAATGGCAGCAGTATTTAATTTTTGAAATCAATTTGAGATAAACGTGTATGGGTGTAGACTTAGTCTCACATAGTATTAACTGTCAAGACAAAGCATGAGGAGATCTTTCAGATCTACCGTGAATCAAAATACTAATGAAAGTGCTGATTTTCAACTCTGCTCCCCCCTAAAACGTGAAATGGTAAACAGTAAGTGAAGATCAGTATCTGTTCAAATAGATGTTTAAGCTTTCAAAAGGTCATTAAAAAATGTGGACTACAGTGACCTAAAACCAAGAGTGGCAGAATTATGTAGACGTGGGAAATCTCCACCAAGTATGACGGTAACGACTTTGGCAAAGGCGTCCACTTTCCACTGCTCATGTATTACTTCCAACCAAAAAACCCATATAACTAGCATTAACTTTGTAATAACTTGCATAGATGAACATACAATGGACTGACACATTTATGCTAATTCTGCTTTGCTCTTACATCACACTCAAAGACTTTTAAGATAAAACTCTCCAGAAAGAAACCACTGACACCAATTAGCACTCTTTCTATTTCACTGTGAAGTTAAAACGATGAAGTTTAAAGCAAGATGCTGCTGTAACACTGTCATGGGGAAATAGCTTCTGGAAAATCCACGGAGGAACATATGCCTGGAAAGCAGGAAAGCAAGTTAGCAGCTATACTTACATACTGTCCCTGTAATGTGTGCTTAGCACTCGCTGGGAGCTGGATAGATATGGCTCTTTGAAAGAAAAATCTTCAGAAAGTATTTTGCTGCTTTTTAGTTCTGAAATCCGGCACTGTTACATTTCCTACCCAGTAGCAACAATCCACTCTCAGTGATACTTGCTTCTGGGTAAATACTGCCTGATAGACAGCTCCCAAACATAAAAACTCTCATTTCTTTCAAAAGGTGCAGACAGCTGCACAATTGCACAAGAAAGCTCAGAAATGATATTTCCCTTTCTTCCAACGAGATAGTAAAAAAAAAAAGGTCGTCTTATTATTTAGAGTGATATTACATGCTGTGTTTGTAAAAGCTGTAATGGAAATCAATTCTGTTTTCTTTGGACCCCTGTGTTGCTTACACCATACTGCGCTCTGCAACAATTTCAGCCTCTCATTGAAACAAAAAAATCAGGAAAGGGCCTAAAAAATGTAATAAGGAATGTAATTTTTTATTACATTTGTAGGTCTAGCTTTATGCTAATATTTCTATTTCAGTGTGCATTTTATAAGAATGATTCTCTAAACACTTTGCAAAACTTTAGGACACCTTCACTGCTCATTCATCAGCCAGTGTCAATGGTCCCAAGTCCAAACCATTTTTATCCTTTTAATTCTGCATCTCTCCATAACCATCATGTTTAAATTTATAGCCTCCTCCTTACAACAGGATCACAGTTCCCAATTTATCCTGTGGTCCCCTAGGCCTACACAATTTCCCTGGGATCCTCCCTGCACTTTTAGAAATCAACACAACCCCCTTCTTTGATACAGGATACTTAGCCTTGGTGCTCCGTCACATTTCAGAGGTTCATCAAGACCCAAGACAGGTCCTTCCTGCACCAGGTCCCAGCTATTTGGTCCCTCTTCTCAGGGAAAAGGGGGATTCTTATTTCTCTGCTCCTTCACCACCTCCTCTTCAAACCATCTCCCCATTGCACCACCCTGTTTTTGCAAGACACAGTAACTCCTGCTCTGCTCTGGTTGAAGGAGCAGTGCGATCTGGACTACGCTTTTCCTTCCCTCTCCTCTACTGATAGGAAAAACTAGAACCTCTTCTCCTTGTTCCTCCTGGCAGCTGTCCTCCACAGCCATGTTTGGATTCGGCATCCTGGAAAAACACTTTTTCTCCTAGTGTACCATTTTCAATGTGTTAAAAAAAAATAATTAATTGGGGGGTCATCGCTACGCACTGGGGGAAAACAGAGGAAGGCAGAACAGCAAAAGTTTTATCTATGAAGCTCAACAAAAATGCTTTAAATGTAACACTACTCATTTTAGTTCACATCTCAAATCCGTCATAATTCTTAACAAGTCCATTTTAAGAGTAAGAGATATTTTAAGCTACACAAATCTTTGTGGTAATAGGTTCAGTAGAAACCATATGCACTAGTGAAGAAGGAAATCAAAATCTTCTGTCTGCAGAAATGTGGAGAGACACCTGCAAAGCACCCTCTTTCTACTACTACCCCACAGATACGCTGCCTCACTAGCAGGGTTTGCAGACTCCATCCATTAGTCACCCATGTGGCCCCTCACAACACAGCAAAGTCTGATCCTCTGCCCTGCAGAGAACAACAGAAGCACAAGCGTAATCAGTAATTAGGCAGCTGGGAAACAGCTCAGTAACTTCTGCAGCATCCCTCACAAAAAAATTATCATCATTAACGCAGCTACGGAACATGCATTTTGATAGCAGTTATTTTCAAAATGCCAATTCTGGGCCATTTGATACACTGAGATAAATTAAACATAGTCCTAAGTCTTTTAAATGTTTGGAAACTTGTATGAATGTTAAAGCATTCTGCTGCAGCATACTTGTCATCACCAGTGCAACTACGGGATCAGACTTGGTCTTAACTTAGACTATGGAGTGAGCCCTAAAACATCAATCACTTTGGCTTAGAGGAACTTCTTCTGCATGTAAACTTGGAAATACTAAGAAATCAAGACAGATTTAAATTGATAAAGTATAGATTTTCAAAATGAAAGTTTATATTAAACCTGCAGCGTGTCTACCAACATGGCCCTTGTAGTCAAAAGACTTGAAGACCCACGACCAGGTGACTTCAGTAGGTTCACCTCCTTCCTAGGCCACTGCAGCAAGGCAACATGGCTTCCCCTTGGAGATCTGGCATCTCACTTCATGCAAACCTATAAAAGCAACCTCCAGCTGAGCACTTAAAACTAATGAACATTGAAACACACACACACACTTAAATGGCAGATTCGGTAGGGAAACAGAGTCTCTGTGTTTGCCACTTAAGTGACAGCAATGTTCGTAAAATCTTGGGTAGCCGATGTTTAGGGTTATATCTCACCTTGAAGCACATGTTCCTCTGCCAGTACTTTTTTTGCTTAAGCTAATAAATTAAGAATCACTTCTGAGCTGTTCTGTCTGGGTACAACACCCCAGCTATGTCCTGAACACCAAACCAAGTCAAAACCCGGACACCTTCCCCATCTCCCATATTTAACTTCCACGGAAAGGACCGGTGAGAAGTCTGGAAGGAACATGAGCATGTAGGACCCCAGGAGTGTTGAGGGTAAGAGGCCCACGGGCATGCCCTGGCCAGACCTGCCACCCAGCACAGGTGCAGCCCTGCTGTTTCTGTTAACAGGCATGCACAGAACTAAGCTAACTGACGGCTAATTCCCAAGCTGTAGAGGAACCAAGGATTTCCTTGCCCATCTTGCTCATTCACACAAATTTATCCAGCAGGTACTTCCTGTCCCTAAAAATGCAGTCAGGGATGATGAGGATGACAAAGAAAACACCCTTTCCTCTGCTTGACTAGTAGTGCGGGCTGGCAGCAGCCCTCCAGGGCAGATGCTCAGAGTACTAGGCTACGCTGTACGTACATACAGATCCTTCTCCAGCACTTCTTTTCAAAGGTTTCCACTTTTAAAAATAAATATTTGCAAGCTTTCTTTAAATTAAGGAAAGATCACACAGGGTACTTGGTGAGGAAATTGGGTTACTAACCCTGCTCCAGTGCAATGAAGTAACTTCTAGCAAGTAGGACATTGCAGCTGAAATAGGAAGACCCACTCAATATTCTGCCAACTGGGTTCCCACTCAGGGGGTGGGAAACTTGCCCCAGTTTGGGGACTGAGGATTTAATCCTGTCTCCCATTTCTCTGAAGACTGCAGCAATCTCTGATCTCATAGATTTAAATGGATGCCTGCTGCTGCTGCCAGCTCATTTTTGTGGTAAAAATTTACCAGACTCTGTTATAAGATGTCAAAAGCCTTGAAATCTCAAGTTGCCATGTTTAGACTCTTATTTATTGAGAAAAGTTTTCTAAAACTGTTTACAATGAGAAATATATTAAAGGAACATATTATCATAGCTATAAACAGATTTTATTTAAGAAATAACAATAAACTCACAATGAAAATAGCTGCAGTTAGACATTCCCTTGCAGTTACTAACCCTGCAAAACTCCAGAAATGTTCAAAGACACCAAGACCCAAAGTAAACAAATATAGCCTAGAAAAGAGAAACAATCCCAAAAACTTATGCTGTGAAAAAACAGAAACTATGAAGAGTTATTATAAATGGAAAAAAATATACCATACTTAGAATTTCCTTTCCTTTCGTCAGAGATTTAATTAGTAAGAGAAACTTTTAAAAATATTTATTTTAAAAGTTTCAAAAAAAAGCTTAATGGCATCTTTCTGAAGTTTCTTACCTGTTGTGAAAATATATTTGAAAGAAATACTGCACAAGTATACGGAGAACTTCTCACAATACTTACCAGATTTTTACAAGCAAGAAACCAGGAAGTCACACAGATTACATATATTTAAATATTTTCTCTCTTATTTTAACAGCTCACTTATTATATAACAAATTCTTTTTAATAAACTCTATACATGAACACAACCATTTCATATTTAGAAATAAACATTAAAAATATAGCCAGTGAACATCTTTTACTGATATTAAGAACCTACAAGACCACCTTTAGTAGGCAGTACAGTAGGCACAACTGAAAAGTGAATATACTAAAACCAGTACCATTAGAAAAAATTATAATGTTCAGCCAGTGGAGTACAATAGAGTGGCCTAATTCTGACAGTTGAGGACTTTGAGCCACTCTTCTGATTTGCTGTGGGGTTTTGTTTGTCAAAACTCTTTGTATTAAACAGCCTTTTCTGTTACATGAGATATTACTGCAGTAAGGTCAGCATGGCTATTTAAAAATAATTTCTACACCATAACTGCCCTGAGTTAACCATTTCTAAGCATTGAAACTTTACATATGTGAAATATTGCCTGTTTATTTTTTCTTAAATAAATGCACTATAAAAGTTTTGACTATGTAAAAAAAAAATCAGGTCTTTTTAAAATAATAATTTAAAAAGAAACAACAACAAAAACAAAGCACACATTATTTACAGTAATGCAACCTTCAGAGCAACTCCATGAATTATATCTTTTATTTTTGACTGGTACAGCTATGTTTTTCTCTAGATAAGAGGACATTTTCCCATACCACAGGATAGTTCATTCGCCTTTTCTCCAGCCTAAGTCTAAAGATACATGGTGTTAGAAGTCAAGAAAGAAAATGAAAGCAGTGCGTAACACTATGTTTTGAAGACTTGTCTGTATATTTATGACTTCTTCAAGCAGATGGTTAAAAATACCAATTTTGGCACTGGAACACAATGCAATTTAGGTCTCCAGTGTTATTATGATGTTACAATCAATGATACAGCTGTATAACCCAACACAAGTACTACACTGTTTGCACGTGTAACCCCTTAGACTATACCAGATGTATTTACTAGAGTTGTTGGGGCATTAGCTGTTAGAATACACTGAGTATATTTTCTTCTTAACTGCTGTATTGGAAATATGTGTCCACAGAGTCCACATGTTAAAACTACAGCGGTTCACAAATTGTTCATAAACTATATAACTGAAGATGCTACTTGTTAGCTACTTGTTATGTTAGCTACTTGTTAATGAGCATCCAAACTTTTGTTTAATATCCAAGTTTGATGCTCAAAGCATGTTTTCATATTACTGACATTTAATGTAATGACTCTTCACTAAAACAATGTTCTTACAAAGCTGCTTTTAAGAAGTCAGACTGTCCAGACTCTGCACACTGAATGGTTTTCACATATCTGAGGGCCCTGATGAAACTGTGATGGTGATGGAAGTTCTTCCTGGCCACAACCTTTAAGAAACCATAAAAACTTCACCGTCTTAAAGAAACAAAGGCTGCATCCAGTCACAACCAGTGCATTTAATCAAGAGGAGAGGGAGGCAGTGCAGGGAGGGCTGAGGCATACCAGCTCCCAGAAAAACAAAAACCCAAACCTGGAACTGGGAGTGTGGGGACAGACACATGAAGAGTGAGAAATGGCAAGACAGAGAGGTAGAGGAGAAATGCAGCTACTAGGAAAAAAGTAGAGAAGAAAAGGTGTTGGGAATAGAAAAGCGGGCACCAAACAGCAGGTCAGGAAACAGAAAAGATTACAAGGACAGAGAGGGATTAGAGGAAAAAGGAAGAGACACTTCAAGTGCTTTTCCTCATCACCTCCCTGGCAGCTCCTACATCCTGCAGAAGAAGCAGAACCAGTGTAAGGGTATAGTGAGGAACGGTATCGCCCAGTGAAGCTCTCTCCCAGGCCAATTCTGGGTGTCAGTTGAGAGATATGTCCTCTCCTCTCCTGCAGCCTCCGTGCCTGGGGCAGGCTGTCCACTGAGCCTAGCAGGCTGGTGGTAGAGGCAGCGAGGAACTAGTGCCAGTGGGGTTGGCCAGAGGAGATGACAGAAGGAAACCAGGCTTGGAGCCTTGCACATCTCCAAGAGGAAAATGAACAGTGGAGGAAATCCAGTCAACCAGAAACACTGGCCAGTCAGTCAAATGAATGCGAAGGTTTGCTGTAGACTCCTCAGTAAATCCACTTCTTCCTTTTGGCAGTGCTTCAGCTCCCTTCTATGTGCTGTTTGCGTGCGGAGACGTGCAATAGGCTTGCCCCTCGGGAGTGCTGAACTAGGGATGCTCTTGACCCTGTCCTCACAAGTGCCTTAGAGAGATTGCTTAAATTATTTCTCTATTCCTATCTCCCCTTGTTGTATCAGACTACCTCACCATTGCTACATATCTGTTCTCCTCTCAGACCTGTGATCACAGCCGCATTAACAGGTCCTCCCTCTCCTGTAAACAAAGCAAAATCTCCAAAGAGGGAACTAACTACAGGATTGAGTATGATTGCCCACAGTAACAAAGGAAATTTTTTCCAAACTCGGAAATCCCAAGCTTGTAGCTACTGCTTTACCCCAATAACCTGTTACTTCTTTAGAGATGATTACCAGCAAACTTTTTAAGTAGGTGAATCTAGAAAAACTGAACTCGAACATCATAGGGCCAAGCTGCCTAAGCCAGACAAATCATAAGATGCAGCGAAGTGCCAAGCCTCAAGTGAGGACACGAGGTGCCTGTTTTTTCAGCCGACTGTGCCTTCTGCTTAAAGGTAACCTCTCCCCGCCAGCCACCCTGCCAGCACACTGTCCCCGTCACCGCTGGGGAACTGAGTCCCTCCAGCAAAGGCGATGTCACTCACTAGGCACCAGCTCATCACTCATCTGGACTGGTTTCAAGACATTCTGCAAAGCTAATAACGAGGGAGGGCTGGCTGTGTCACCGTTGCCAGGACCAAATGCTGTTTTCATCATAAATCACAGATCCAGTCTTTTCCAGTTGTGAAACAAGCAATGTATCTCCAGCAAAACTACAGACCTCCTGGAGCATCCGTAGGAACATCAGACACTGAATTCCCTTTTTAAGAAGGCAGAAATAAATCCCATACGGCATGGCATCAGGAAGGTAAAAATATGAAATGTGACTGTGAAATTAGTGTAGGTTAACTTGTGACCACAAAAACTAACACAGATCACTTCAAGGCTTTGAATGTTCCTGGTGTCAATCCTTGGCACAGCTAAGACAGTTTTGCTGCCTTTAATTTCACACTACAATGTACCTGGAATTTCATGTTCCCAATTTCCTCAGCTGACAGAAATGGCTTCTGAGATGATTTCTACATTCTAGGAACTGATTTTTACTCTTAAGTTAGCCAAGCGTACTCTCAGACTTAACATTTTTATCTTGAAATAAAACAGCAGTAATAATTGTTAATATAATACCCCACATGATGCAAATTTATATTCTGGAGGCAAATATGGGGATTGGAAACAGATGAATATGAAATGTCTTCTACTGGGCTGAATTAAAACTAAGTATTAGTGAAGCTGATTTGATACATGATGCATCAGACATTGATTACTTGATTTTTTTCTTTACTGCAGCAAAATACCAGAAGTGTCCTATGAAGTCTTTCAAGAACTGTATAACCACTGGTGCAAAGTACAACTCCTGTCTCCTCCTGCCCTCTTGGGTTTCAGCTGGCTTCCTGGTACTCACCAAAGATGAAGCTACTTGATATATGACATTATTTCCATTATTCCTGACACTGGATTTCCCCCCTTTGTTTAGGAGCTTTAAGGATGAATTAAAAATTTTAAACTTTAATACTCATCTCCTGCTCAGACCTTGAAATCACCCTCAGAGTGTTATGGATGGACTCAGAGATGTTTAAGCTTTCTTCTGGTTTTGAGCACATTAGTAATAACCAGACAAATAACAGAAAGCTCTGGAGAACCAAGGCCAGAAGCGCTTGCTTGCACTGAAGGTCTCAGTTATAAAAAGTTAATGCAATCTACTGAATGGAAAGACTGTAATCAACGTACAGGTTGGGAGTAATGGATAGGAAAAACCCTGGAACTACCGGACTATTTCCAAAGAGGATTCTGCCACATCAGCACATACATCGCTGTGTGACTGAGGCCAGCAAAAGCAAACCTCAATCTTTCTTAAACAGTACTCGAGTATGTGTTTGCGAGTAATGAATCTGCCAACCCAGTCAATTATTAAAGGTCAAGGAAAAGCAATTCATTACAGAACATATGCAGAACATATGCCCCCCAGGACAGCAGAAGAGGACATGGTGAAGTCCTTCTGGAATTGCCCTCCTTTTATTAAACCCTGGGAAAAAAATGTGCATTTTAATTCAGAAAGATACCTGTAAAAGCACAATGCCAAACTCTCGTCCACACTCTGAACAGGGGAATGTAATGTTCCAGGGGATTCTGAAAAAAAAAAGAAAAAAAAATTAATGGAAAAAGGCATTAAAAAACCCCAACAGAGCAGTAATACAGCAGGTGTGGACATGTCAGTGCTGCTGTGATGTTGGAGGTGGTGGAAACCAGATGCCAAGGCTGGTCCACGCCACGAGAAAGGAGGGAAAGAAACGCAAGGCAGCCACAAGAGCAACCAGGATTATTTCACATGGAAGACAAGATAAGTGATAAAATCAACATGGCGGCACATGGGAAAAGCTATGAGCTGTGTAATAACAACTAATTAAAAAGTCATTTGGGAAACCTCAGAACACAGGCTTACATATGCTGCAGTATCCGAGGTGTGAGATGAAATGCAGCCATGCTGTGGATCAAAGTATAAACGTAAATGGCCAAATTTCAAAATGAAATTTTTAATTCACTGGTGAAGGCCAAGATAAAACTGTGCATTTTAATTTCTTGTTATAGATAAACAAACCATTTTTTTGTTTTGTTTTGGCTATTTCCATATGAAGAAGAGAAAAAATACTGACAAAAAAACCCCCCAAAACACAAAACACTATTTTTAGCAGGGTGTGGAATCAATGTCATCTACTTTGCAAGTAATTGAAAATGTTAAGGTTACTTCAGGGCAGCTGCTAGTTGATTTTGACATGAAAATATGGAATCTACAATGATGATCATCTTTTTAAGTGATGTCCCATATTCAGAGTTAAGGTCAAAGAGTAAAAGGTTTGTGTGCTTATAAACCCCACACACCTCCCTGCTGGGAACTAGAGAGTGCCAACTAGGTATTTTCCAAACTAACAGCAACTGCATTAAAAAATTACTACTGAATTTTTATACATCTATTAGGAATTAGTTTTTCAATACCTATTTGAAGTGATTATTCATAGAGTAACTATAATGTTCAACTGGTGGCACAGAATTACTAAAAAAGTATGAGTGTTTTTTATTAGCCAATTGCCCTTTTCTAAAGTACTTACTTTAAACAATGTTTTTTTTACAAAAAACTACTCCTGTCTAGCCAACTGATACATCTTTCATTTCATATGCAACATCTTCTCCTTTTTCTCTCCAAAATTATTTGGTACTTTTTGGGGATTTAAACCAGTTATCAAAAATCCATGCAGAAAAAAATCCAAACATTTGTATTTTGTGTCACCTGCTAAAAATATCTTTAAATATCTTCATGATACAATAGGCTGACAGAAAAATTAATAATTTTAAAATGTTGATATTTCTGTAATTATTTGTATACACAATAGTTAAAGGAAAAAGAAATCAGTGTATTCATTTGGGAGGAAAAGAGCTCTGCTGCAGGATGCATCATTCCTCCGCATATTTTTATGTGCAGGAAGGCACTGATGCAGGAAGGGAAAAAGCAGTTTTCCTAACCCTGTGATGAGGCTGGTTACACCCAGCAGAGAGGTAGAAATGCCAAGCTGAAGAAGACCCACCAGCACAATGTTTTTTAAGAGAGCTCCAAAACACAGACACCGTGTAAGGGCATGCACCAAAAAGTTTCCTTCTTCCCATATCAACATGTATACACTTTTATTTTTTTATTGATACAAGTAGATAGACTTAAAAACTCACATATATATGGTTTACTTCGATACTACTAATTCAGAGAGACTTGAAAACTATTCATGAGGTAGTAGCTATACACAAAAATAAAGCCCTTCAAAATTCTGGCAAGACTAGAAAACTTTTGATCATTTCCTCAAAATACATAATGCTTGGTTTAGACAGTTATTTCAAACAGCAACAGGAATCAACACATTTACGATGTGATTGTCAGTGTGAACTATACAGTGGAATATGTTCTTGTTCAGTGAACAGCAGTGTATATTATTCCAAAAATGTGTAGCCTATTGCATCTTGTCAGTGGTCTTGGCAACAAAAAGTGCAACTATTAATACCGGAGTAGCTCTCATACAGTGAGTTGCCGTAATCCTCTGGTTCCATAATAAAAAAACACTGTTCCAGGTCTCGAGGGTTTCTTGAGAGGGTGTGCATTAAATTGTGCAATCACTAGGAAGGGACACAACACACAGGCATCACTGAGCTTGGATCTGGACCCAGGACAGCAACGACCAAGAAAGATATACAAACAAAACGCAAGTAGATTAATGTTCTGTGGAGCTTTCAAATACATTACTGTTTTCAGTGTTCACGCTATGGAACGAAGTGCAAACAACTCCATTTAGGACCCACAAAAGGAGCATTTAGTGACAAAACTGTTAATGGGTAAGGCTGATAGAGTAATATGGAGTCAGACCATCTCCAGAAGTATAGATAAAAGGCACAAAATTCAATTAAGTGGTTTATACAAAACATATTTCTAATATCTTATACATACATGTTATCTACATTATAAATATTCAACCTGCCACCCTGTAAATAATTCTGCCGTGTTGCCCCGAAGGCTCTCTCTGCTATTCCCCATCAGAAAGCACGTTTCCAAAACCAAACCCAAGTGGTATGCAAGTTTGGACTTGATGATCTTAGAGGTCTTTTCCAACTTCAATGATTCTATGATTCTTAAATGTAGCACAATATTCTCCAGTCTACGTATCTAATACATATATGGATCAACCATGAAGCACGACTGTGGACAACCAGCTGTGAGGGCCCGGGTGCCTCCACCAGCAGGAGAGCAAATCCCCAGGCAGGCAGCATTGGATTTTGCAGGTGCAGGATGAACAGCCCAAGGCAGAACCATACATTAATTGCACTGTTTTAAGTGGATAAACTGTTCTGGTAACAGATCTCTACTAGCACTTTATCAATCCAACAATAGCGCTCCTCTGTGACACATTTCAGACAAACTTCTTAATTAATACAACATCCTTAACACAGTTGAGAAGGACCAGGTACAGTACAGTGAATATTTTTAAACATAAAGATGCAACTGCAAGAAAAAGAAGAAAATGTAGAATATAGTATAGATCTCAGTAGAAAACATGAGTGAGGACTTGTCAGGACAGCTAAAGAAACCAAATCCTCCTTTCCCAATTAATTATATTGGTTTAGTATAAGAGGTGTCGTATGATTATTTCTAAAGTTCTAATTGTTCATGCAGGTATAGTTCTAATTGTCTTTAGAAAACCTCATCCCTTCCACACGCACTATGCCAGATCTCTGTCACAAACTTTTGGTTGCCCCATCTATCTACCTGTATGGCCTGGCTGCAATGCAGAGCAATCCAGAAAGGCCACCACCACATTATGTGCGCTTGTCTTCTCCATGAGGCAGAAGGAAGGTGATAAGGAAACAGCTGCACTTGTCCCACAGCCTCTGGGGAACTCGTAGTACAATACGTGGTCAGCCTTGGCTTGAAAGAGCCCACGTACTTGTGACTAAACCACTACCAAATGCCTGGCCTCCAGGGACACAACAGAACCTATGGCTGGCAACTAATATAACTGATTTCAGTCTGGAGAGGAGGAGGCTGAGGGGAGACCTCACACTCTCTACAACTACCTGAAAGGGGGTTGTGGTGAAGTGGGTGTTCATCTCTTCTCCCAAGTAACTAGTGATAGGACGAGAGGAAATGGCCTCAAGTTGCACCAGGGGAGGTTTAGATTGGATATTAGGAAAAATTTCTTTACTAAGAGGATGATCAAACATTGGAAGAGGCTGCCCAGGGAGGTGGTGGAGTCACCATCACTGGAAATGTTCAAAAAACCTGTAGACATGGCACTTCAGGACATGGTTTAGCAGGCATGGTGGTGTTGGGTTGATGGTTGGACTTGATCTTAAAGGTCTCTTCCAACCTTAATGATTCTGTGATTCTGCGATTCCTTGGTGCTTTTTAATTCTTTACTGGATTTCTTCCTAGACCTGGAGGTCCAGGACTTCATTTCTCTTGCAGATGTGCTATTCAGATGAAAATACGGCTAGGCATGTTGCCATACAGTTTTACATCAGATGTGCAGTAGAGTTTGAAAGCGTTTGCTAACACGTATGACTATTGAGAGCTCAGTGCTTCTTTCTGGTGATGCACAGACCTGCTCCCTGCAGGCAGGGTACAGTGGGGCACCTCCATCGGCACGGCTGCCATAGCGTGCGCTGTCGGCTGTGCACAGTTACCACTCCATTTATTTCTCATTGCCGCTCTTTCTTAGATTTTCTTCCCTTTAAGTAACCTAACAAGGCCAGTGATAGCAGATCTGTATCGCTGTAACAGGGAAGACTGGTCTCTGCAGTACTTTGACTTAGGAACAGTAAGTGGTTCCATAGTACTTCTCTTAAAAATCGAGAATAGATACACCAAAGACATGGTAGCTGAGATCTTTGCAAAGAACTAATCGGTCACTAGCTCTTACTAGCCAAGCGCATGGGATGTAGTTGAACTCTGTCCTCAATGTGAATCATTAAAGGAACTGTCCTCATATTTCCAATTATCTTTTTTAAAAAAGAGAAAAAAAGAAAGAAAAGAATTCTTAAGAAAATATTTTTAAACATCTCAGATCTAAAACAGCACAGGAAAGCTGATGTCAGACTTCTCAAAATCACAGTAATCCATAAAATGGAACCAAGTACAAAAGCCAGTTTACCTCCTGAGCTTCAGCTGGAGGATTTAACCTCCTTTGTACCGGCAGAAAATGCATAACACCTAGACAGAAAGCACTGAAACCAACATAAGAAACCGTGGACTAGATTTGGACTGTGAAAAAAATATTAATTTCTTCAATATTTTTCAAATCAACCAATTATACCAGTGTGAACTATTACATTCTCCTCTGAACAGATGTCTCTCTACAGATTTGCTATCTACAAAATCCCGAAGTCTCATTCAAATTTATCTCAAAAAAACCCTTTTGGAATGCCTAGGAAAAAAACACTCCACAATGGCCAGGCAGCTGGCATACCGCAATTGCTCGTTATCCTAATTTCAACACTCTCTCTCATCTGCTGGTAAAACAAAGGTCAAGTGAAAAACATTAACAATCCCTATAAGGAGATCTCGGCAACTTAAAATTAAATTTGTAGCTAGATAAATTCTAAACATTTCTACCATTTTCAAATATGTATTATTTTGATCATTTGGCAAGTAAAAGGATATGCAAGCAGTTTAGGAAGGAGTGATGCTCCTTTCCAAGACTAACTTGAGGACATCCATACCCAGGCTGGGTGCTGGCAGGACCAAAGCTCTCCCTCCATCCGGAGTGCTAGGACACTCTAGTAATTTAGAAGACTCATTAAAAAATAAATATCTTCATAATGAGGTTGAGACCTTTAGGACTAAGAGCCATTGAAATGCAAGAGTAACATAAGAAAATAAAGATTTTCTTCTCTTTCTGGCTAGCATCCCTACTTATTTCTGTGGGTCAGCCTTATGTCTAAAGGTTCCTGATCATTCTGAGGTCATGTACACACTTCCAATCAGTGGGACCATAAAACTCCACTTTGTCCTATCGGTGGTCCCTTTAGTTGGCTGCTTGTCAGTTCAGCATCCTTACAATAAAAAGCACTATGCTACGAGCAAAAACACAGCGCGGCCCAGTTCACCAAGTATTGTGACTGATGCTGCATATATGAAATTTCCAAACCTCAAAGGAAGGGATGGCCAACATGTCTGCCATGCAAGCAAGAACGTGGTGAGAGTTGTAAAAGGGAGAAAGAGGCCATCCTAACTGGCTTACTTATTTGAGATACATCTGAAGAATGAAAGAAACATCTGGCCCTGGATTCTATCAGCAGAGGGAGATGGCTCATAACCAGTTCTCCAAGGCATTGCCAAGGACAATCTTCTTCAGCAGCTCTTAACTGAAGATCATGGTGAGTCCCACACCTGGGGTAAGCAAACAAGGTACCATGGCGAGGATTCAGAGAGGGTACTTGGTTGTTCCCATTTTTACTTGCTAGAAACCAGGGAGTTTGTCTCCTGAGCCAGAACCTGCCTTTTCTTTAGATATCCACAACCTGAGAATTCCCAAAACATATCTCAGTTTAGATTCAGAGATCTAAATCCTAAAGAAGAATAATTAAAACAAATAAAAGGACTGTTTTCCCTCGCTGATGAAAACCGAAGCGAAAAAAAACCAGAATGAAATTATAAAACAAGTTTCAGGTATTTTCTTTGGCAACATCATGACAACTAAAAGCATCTTAGTGTTTGTAGTTTGTCTTCTTATGAAAAGGTAAAATATTTATACCTAAACATACCTTCCTTAGCTGTTCTGCTTTTTGCCTTCATCCAGGTTAAGTGAAGTCTTGACCCCGAAGTTTAAAACTATAGAAATACCACAACAGGAAAAGTGAAAACCACACATGCAACTTTATTTGAACTACCTGGAGGATGGCAAATCTTCATCAGGATACCACACTCTAACACGTGCAGACACACAGAGAGGAATGCTGTGTGCCCAAACTGGCCAACCTGTAAATGAATGGAGAGGGAGCTCAAAGCCGCAGCCCGTGCTCCACTGAGGAGCACACAGGGCATGTAATGCAGCAAGCGGTCGGGAAGTGCTCGCACAAGTTACGTGACATAACAGCTTGCTTACGACGCATTTCCCATGATTGAAAAAAAAAAGATGGAAATCATGTTAAACACCTCCCAACCATCTTTCTTCATAAAAATATTCATATCTCTGCTTTTTTTGAAAACGTTATCATAATGGGGCAAAACAAAAACACCACCATCCCACGAGACAGGTTCAGAGCCACAAAAGCTAAATGGAAATTTTTAAAAGAATGAAATTCAAGTCATCACCGACCTTTACCTGCATGAATCATGGGGGAACTTTGCTGGCTTTGGTACTGCCAGCAAAAGGTGACTTAAAAGTTTTGATGGTTTATGTGAAATATTCACATGTGGATGTGCCACTTTCTTATCTCAGTCAAAAAGTATACCTGGTGTTTTTCTCAATGGAATTCTCCCTTTCCCCACTTGCATAGCTGTAGGTTTTTTTGTTTGTTTTTGTTTGTTTTTTTAAAGTCTCACAATAATTTTGATTAACAGAAAATTGCAGGTAACCTCTCATTCTGAGACTTAACATTGAACAGACGTTTCAGCACATCTAACTGTACTCAGTTTTGCCTAATCTACTGCAAAAGAAAAACAATTATTGAAATTAATAGCTGTAGTTTGAGCAGTGTCATTGGAGCACATCTGAAGCACATTACCTTTCCCAGCAGTTACTGTATATGATATAAAAACATTTTTATAAACAGACACCTTTTTGCATAATTTTATACAAAAAGTTGAATTCAGGTACTGAAAATGTTAGGCCCCTATTTTTCATGGAAATGGTTAATCAAGTCTAAATTTGGAGACTTTGTGCATACTTTCAAGAGTACTTAGCATCCACAAGTCAAACTGTGATCATGAAGTAGGTGTTTGGTGTCTCTGAAAACCAAGTGTGGCAATTCAAACTGGAGAGCACAAAGTTAAAGGCTATCTTTTGAAAAGTTAGATTCACGCACCTTTGCTACATGAAGAAAGCACCATGCAAGATGTAAGGAATACAGTCCGTTCCTCCTAATGTCCCTGGACCATCACCCTTGGCAGCAGATCATACACATCTGTTGCTGACACCTCTCGGTGAAGAGATGAAAAGAGGACTCAGCTACAGATGTGCTCTAATACCAAAAGGGGATTCTTGCTTCCTCTCTACAAAAAAACCCCCTTTGATTTTTATGCATTTACCTAATTAAATTTCACTGTGCATATTAAGTTTTCTGATGTCTAGCTGTTTTATGTTCAGTCCAAAATCAAAAGAGCGAACACTCATAAATGCCCCTTTTGTTAAAAGAAACCAAACCAAAAATTAAGACAAGGTTTGTCATATGTAAAGATATCCCCCTCTCTACTTCAGTTGCTTTCTCAGTTCAACCAAGGAGAAGACGTCGTGCACATAACTCCTAACTAGGTCACCAACTCTACCTTTCTAATGTTTTATTCATGCATCTTGTAAAGGGATGCACATTATGGCGAGTTCCAAAAGGAGCATCATGCTATGAGCAACAGCTCTTCAAGAATGGATCAATATTGTGTTGGTATTACTCTATTTTAGAGAGGGAGAGACAGATCCAATTTCTTCAGTCAGTGAGAAATAACAACATAAAATCAAGTTGTCAATCTCTTGACATACTATTTATTTTAACCTAACCTACAGTCAATAGTTCCTTGATGAGTTTGTGGATTATTCCAGAGGAATTCTCAAAAATACCTATAAGAAAACGTATTGCCCAAAGTCTAAATTTGCCATATAGAATTCATACATACATTAGACAACATTTAATGGTCTGCATATCAAGAAAAGTTGATTATGTGCTCTAAAAACCATAATTCTTTTAGAATATATACACAGAATAACTGTGTGTGAATTTGAAGCTGGGACATAATGGATATTTTAAAAAATTAGGTAAGAATTCATCAGGTGCCATAGCTCTCAACTCATTAACCTGGATGTTTACACTATGCCTGACCCTGTTTCTTAGGATCTTTACAAATTAATACCTTCTTTCAGGCCAGTACTCATAACACGTGATTGACAGAGATTCAGAAATTCTATCTTGAAATTTTCTGGCTAGAAAATGTTGGATATTTACACCACACTGAGCACTGTTGAGAAAGAGAAGGGCCTTTGCGGAGGTTAAAAGCAGTCTCTGGGCACTGAGCCAGTCTCAAACTGTGCTTTGCCCTTTGCCGCAAGAGTATACAGTATCTGTATACAGGCTCTTGAAATACCAGGGGCAACCTAATCTAAAAAAAATAAATAAAATATGGAAGCAACAGAAGACACTGTTTAATCACCATTTTTCCACTTCAGTCACTAACAGGATATAATTTACATACGGATCCTGGATCTGAAGTAGCATCCACCTTTTTGGGTTGGATGTTTGCATCTGACTGCAGAATATTTAATTTTATACTAGCCAACATGCTTAAAGTTCTCAAAGAAAAAAAGTCAGGATCAAGACTTGCTGGATGGGTATAGCTGTAAGAATGGACATTGTGAAAGACAAAAATAACTGAGCTAAGAAATAACAACTGTTTTTTTCTTTTCTATTCCCATACATAGAATTTGGTGTGACATCATAGTATATGCAGCCATCTGAAAATGTTACCTCTTTGAAGATGTTGCACAAAAAGCTAGAAAAAAGGGATAGCTTAAGACCAGTTGATACGACAAAAAGAACCAGTCCCTGGAATACATCTGGGATGTAGCACATGAAAAAAGAGAGCTTGTCCCATAGACATGCTGCCTGGAGCAGCACTGGCTGCCCAGCGCCGGCCCCATGTCGACCCACCAGAGCGCGTTGTGGGACTGCGGCATAGGGAGAGAGGGTGAGAGCACTGCATTTGCTCAGCCTTCAAAAGAGAGAGGGAGGGAAGGGAGGAGAGGTATCGGCCAGAGCTGCGACATGAGAAATTCTGGCTCTATACAGGAAAAAAAAGTCTTTTTATTGTCAGGAAGGTGAAACATTGGAACAGGAGCCCAGAAAGTCTGCTGGACCTCTATCCTTGGGAGATACTCAAAACTGTCCTGCGCATGGCCCTGAGCAACCTGTTCCAGTAAGACCTGATCTGGACAGCAAGATGGACCAGGTGACCTCCAGAGGGCCCCCTCCAACCTACACAATTCTCTGATCTCATCTTGTTACCTCTGTTTCAGTGGTACCAAAAATTGGTGTCTCTTTGCCTCACCCTATCCTCAGCAGCAAGCGATCCAAACACAGGAGAGAGAGTGATAAATTTTACAATGTATATGTTACAAATCATCACCAGAGATACTCGTTTTTTTCTATCGCTCCTTTTTTTCATTCTTGAAAGACTAAGATATTTGCTTCTCAGTATGCACTGGGCATTTCCTCTGTCCTGCTTTTTGCAGCTCTCAGCAACTTAGTTGTCAACAGAACACAAAACACAACGACTTGAAATCAAGAAAACATGAGAAGGCAGAACAAGGACTACCTAGAAGGAAAAAAAAAAAAAAGGAAGATTTCTCCTTTTTAGCAGCGGGCACCTGTAGCACATTCAGGAAGGCAGTCAGTTGACAGGCAGCGCTGCGCAGGACTTCTTTGTGTACAGCATTTAGGAATCAGTTCAGCAAAGGGCTGAGAAGGACAAGAAGCTGCTGATGCTGGTGTTTAACTGTCAGTAGAGGCTAAACAGGGGGCTGAGGGGCTGTGCCATGAGGCGGCTGGCATGTTGTAATGTTCAATATGCTATGGGAGGCCCAGACACACTGTACTGGTGATACAGATATGCAGGAACATGTGGGATATGTAAGCGGCTGGTATAACCGATATGGCTATTTAGATACTGGCTAATCAAAGGAGATTTCCTGATGCCACAAAACACGTACCAGGCAGGGAAATCACCGACGGTCCCATGCAAAGTTCTGTGGTACGTATTACATCGACTGAACCAGACAGCTTGATAATAATGATGTGATCTGCTCCTTGCATCTCATGGAAGATCAACTTTCGCCAGAGCCATGCACTGGTTTTGGCAAAAGAAAATGGAAGATATGCAAACATTCTTGAGTTAGACTAACCGTTTGGCTCTCCTCAATCTTTCTGCCCACAGTACAGTCAGGGACATACAAATATTTGTAGTGATACAACTCTTAGGCAGTATTCCTAGCAGACATGGAGCAACAGAGATCACCAAACTCTCTTTTTTCTGTTTAGTGGAAATAAATAATAGCATTATTAGAAACTGACAGAGAACAAATGAGCTAAAGCAACTCAGCAAACCCACACAGAAACTGGCTAATTAAATAAACTCCCATTTTTCACAGCAAGGATGCCTGGAATCTCAAGCCTGTAAAACATGCAACTCTCTTCCTCCATTTCATTTTCCTTAAATCAGCTCTTTTGCTTCAGTATCCCAATCAAACACAAACTACATTTTTAAAACATCCATCTTAAGAGATCAGCACAACTTAATAAGATAATAAAGCTACTGAAATCAAAGCGCAACCCTTTGGTACTTTTTCACATGGCTCCCAGGAAACACTGCTGGGAGAAGGGAGGCATTAAAGAAGCAAGTTCTGCTCAGTGGCTGCGCATCTTAAAGATGTTCAGTGCAAGATCTCAGGGTCTGGATTCACAGCTATCTTATCTGCTAATTACTAATGTATATAAAGAGAACTTTGCAATGGTAATATCAACGTGCTCATTCATGAACCTCCAAATGGCTTCATCCTGCAGATCACCACGCCGTAAGTAAGCCATGGTATTACAAACGTGGTTTATGGTCAGTGAAGTTTCCAACCAGTGTCCCTGCCCTGCCAACAATCTCTTCCTCAGTTTATTTTCTCATCGTGTTGTCTATGCTGTGATTATCCAATGTGATTATTACAACAATATACCAGGAGTCCACCAAAAAGGAGTACTTATGAGGGAGGAACTGTTTTAGCTTTACTACTTCCTATGAAAGAATAAATGTGTATGGCTCCCATCACTGTATCTTTGTTTTCATGTTCCAAGCATTATTATCAAGTCTTTTGACAAGGAATTCATTATGTTTACACAACAACAGGTGATGCTAAGGATTAATAACATCGATGTAATGTTTATTAATTTCATACTGACAACTTATTTGCATTTATAAGCTATTTTTGTAGCTTTGTATCTGAGGTAGTTACAAAGACAGCACAGCTGCCCTCCACTAGTCACTGCAGCCAGATTGCTCTCATCCTACAGTCCCTCCACTAAAGCTCATCCTAAAAACAAAGCATCACTTAGGTAAAATGCTTCACTCTGAATCGCTGTTTTATAAGTTATGGGAATACTTTAGCATCCACAATGTATTAATGCAAAGCATTACCCTAACTACCGAGTTCTTCAGCAAACTCCATACCTGGTGGGGCCAAGCACCGCAGCAGCAACAGGTAAGCGGTGGCCAGAAGCGGTGCGTGCCCTCCCAGCCGTTTCAGCTGTCCGTGATGGGACAGCAGGTACATGATGCTAGTGAACGGCTCACCTGTTAGACGAAAGCAGCTTCGGGTAGGATCACCCCGGGAGGGGGCTGCGTTACGACAGCTCTCAGCACAGCCGAACGCTGGGGCACTTGCTTTGCAAAGGCGCTCGCTGCTGCGACTAACCCCGGCGCAGCTCCCGGAAAGCGGGAGCGGAGAGGGGCAACCCAGCCCCACCGAAGCGGAGGGTGCTGCTTGCGCTGCAGGTCAGCTCCTGTTCCCCTGTCTGACAATGGCAAAATCTCTTAGTCACTTCATGGTTCTGGGAACAGAATATCGTCTTGTGAAATTACAATGCTGTTTTAATGCTACCATTATTAGCATTGTCTTCAGACAATAAAATGTTCTGTCGCTGTGGGATGACAGCAGTGAATACACACTGAGTCACCCCACGTTAATTTAAATAACACAACTGTGTGAACACGTGTTCTTTAGTTAAATCCACACACAGAGTCAAAAGTAAAAATAAGCAGATCTCCAAGGAAGAACTCACTTTCTACACAATGCAAAAGCAACCCACTGCTACAACCTCAATAAATATGTGGCAAAGGGCTTAGTAAGACTACTCCTATTTTCTCATCTGGTGGTAGACGAGTACACAGAGCCACCCCCAAAGGGTTACGTCATTAAAAATGTATGTGCCTAAACCTGACTTTATTTGGTGACCTCCACAATCCAAGCGGAGACGGTACCTGCAAGCACTCAGCATCACGATGCTGACACACAGAAGTTTCAGGTGCCACTCCTCCCTCTTCAAATCCAAACAGCACCTCTCAAAAAGAAAAATCACTAGATGTTTTCTCACTGTAAGTAGTAACATACCCCCCAGTTCCGTTCAGTGCCATTCAGAGCAGGAGATAGACAGAAGATTTCAAGCTGGAGCATGGGTAGGGTCTAGTGCTCAGACATCCACTCATCACAGGACTTGCTGTGCTGCCAATTCACCACGCACTGCTGATACCAATGCACATTAAAAACAGAGCAAACAATTGCTCTGTGTTCAAACTTGTCCCTGTTTCTGCCCCTTAAATAAACCACCACTAGGAATAGAAACTGCATAAAGTACAGCTTCTGTATTTGAAATGAAACTACAAGAAGGCACAGAGGGTTAAAATGAGCATGTATTTTTTCGTATTACAGCTGTCAAACCATCCTCCACAGTCTTCCTCACACCAAAGCTGCATCGTTGCCTGAGGGCACATTATTTTACACTTCTGAAAACAAAAACCTCCTATATCTAATGTTTCTAACAGGCAACAGATATACCCCAACCAGGTATCGCCGTTATAAAACGATTTTGCTATCATGCATGCTCTCAATATTGGGCGTTCGAACAACTGTCCTGCCTGATAGAGCATGACTTCAGTACAACATGGATTCATAGCACTTAAATTGAGGCCAACAGACATTCATACAACTAACCTTAAGATACCTTAATTCCCTTTCTCTAGAAGGAGCCCTGGTGTGCCCACCTGCAGCTCATGTCCATGCCTTGCTTCTTGGGGGAACTTCTCTTCCTCTCCAGTAATTCCTCATGGACAAGAGCTAAGGAAACAAGTCCGCGGCTGCCTGGCAATTTTAAGCTCAAGTTGGGCAACATGAGTGAACAACACAGCATGCAAAAGTGTTGAAGTGTTTATCTTGCGGTAGTAAAAATAATACTAATAAAAGTCTTGTGTTTTTTCCCACAGAGGATATCTGAAGGGCACCAAATTTCACAGGCAAATCCCTCCGTCAAAACAAGTGTCTAGTGAAAAGGGATTTTCATGCCAAACTGTGAAGAAGGCTGTAGACCATAGCTTCTTAAACATCCAGAACATAGGAAATACCTAAAAATCTGAAGAATAAATCCCCCCCACCGCCTTTGAATCCTTACAGAAGTTTCTGCAATTGCCTATGCAGAACAACATTAGACAACCAGCTAGTGCATCCTAAACCACACTTTGGGCATGTAGGACCTGGACAGGAGGAGATGGCAGGTGGCCACCTCACCAGTGACCAAGGTGACAGCCCACAGAAACAGGGGAAGGAGTATGGGGGAGAGAAATTTGTAGGTCTTTGCTCCAGGGTCCCTCCCACCCTTATGTCCATCCCTCTCAAACCTCTTTCCTCCCCACAGAGGAGGCCACTGAAAGCCCTGGATGTCACCCTTGCACGTGATATCCCCCTCTTTTCAGATTAGACAACCAAGCCAGAAACTACTACTCTAGGAGTGAGCAAAACTAGAGTAAGTTACAAAGGGAAGCAGCATGGGGATCGAGGGTAATTTTAACACAGTATTCCCGAGCCAAACTTTTAACTGGTCTCGCATCACCACTACAAAACGAGAGGAACAAAGTTTCTGAGAAGAGTGTTACAGCAGCCCCGCACAGCCTTGCATCAAAATCACTTAAACAGCGAAGCGCAGCACGCTGACTAATGGCTAACTTGTAGTGTTGCTCACTCCTGCTTATGTGTAATCAAGAGGTATATTTTTTAACCACATTTTCTAACTGTTCCCATTTTTGTTTTGCGTTGCCAAGCAGGTGAATCCTTCAAACAACATTACGCAAAAACTACGTAAAATCTCAAAATTTCAGGTCAGTCCACTTCCTCTCCTGCTTTACCCCAGATTTTCAAATAAGGAGAGACGTGCAGTGCAGAGGGGAAGTCTTCCAGAAAAAGCTGACTTTCAGGGACTTACAGCTTATCCTTTGTAGCTCATGGGGAAGCTTGTACCCTAACCAGGTGAAAAATTTGTTAGTTATTATTACAATACATTTCATGCAAAACATTTATGCCCTCTTCTCCTGTGCCAAAGGCTCTTGTTGATACTCTTAAACTTCACTGTGCAGACATGAGCCTTTGTATTTCTTGCTTGTCTCCCCGCCCCCACCCCCCTCCACCTTCTCAGACATGAAGGTAAGCTTTAATATTTATACCAAAATCCAAGAACAATGAAATTTTGGTGAAAAACCATCTAAGATGGCAAAATGCCAGAGCATTAAAATGTATTTTAAAAACACCAAATTTTTTACTTCATACATTCAGTCCTAGAGTGATTTTTAGTAGCCTACAGAACATTAAAGCCTTGTAAAGTCAGATTTACAACAGGACTTGAAACAGCCCCATCTATAGCCTATGAAGTGCTGTTAAAATACAAACTTTAAAAGTGTCAAACTTCAATGAATTATGAAAGTCAGCACTTACCCTCTTACATGGAAAGCGGTTATCACAAAAACTGCCTGCCCTTGTGCTGTAAACATTTTATTATTTGATTTATCTTACAGCTGTTATGAAATTAAAAGTGACAAACTATGCACTAAATCACCGATTTTGTGAACTTTTTTAAAAAGCCTGAATATCATTATGAGTTCTGGATTAAAATATGTGGATAAAAGCAAAAGGGACACAATAAAACAGGTATAAGGAGGTACATTAAAAAAAACAGGTCTATAAGTTCATATTTTAAAACATATGGGAGGCAAAAGACAGAACAAGAAAAATCCGACAATAATACAAATTTGGGCAGTAATGATATGAAACTTAAATGGAACAAATGTTTAATGGTTTTTCTTAGATTTCCGTATTTGCTACAGGACATCAGCAAAAACACATAGTATTCTGGGTTTTTTTGGAGATGGTCTTTGGGTAAATCTGTTCATTTTCTTCTCGGAGGATCAAAATAAAATTTAACAAATATCAATTTATACCCGTTTTCCATGGTGCACAAAGGCGAACAAATCCAGGTATTTCTGAAGAAATTCATGTCAGTAAATATGCAAGACCTAAGTATATATGTGCATTTGTCTTTAAGTATATAGAGGCACAATAACTCGGGGGGGAAACACCATCAAACTACTAAGTAAACCTATACGTACCACATTTTCACAGGGAAGGACCAAATGACATCAACGTGGCAGACTCCACCTTTTGCACATGACAGCATGCATGCACAGGAAGAAAAATATATACTAGTGAAAATTTCTATAAAAGGTCTTCATTTTTTTTACATTATCTTACTAACCCTTCTAAAATAGGTTGGGTGTTTTTTTTTCTCTTGAATGCATTTCTCTTCTTTCATTCCACATAGAATCATAGAATGGTTTGGGTTGGAAGGGACCTTTAAAGGTCATCTTGTCCAAGCCCCCTGCAATGAGCAGAGACATCTTCAACTACATCATGGTGCTCAGGGGCCCGTCCAACCTGACATGGAATGTTTCCAGGCATGGGGCACCTACCACCTCTCTGGGCAACCTGTGCCAGTGCTTCACCACCCTCATTGTCAAAAATTTCTTCCTTACATCAAGTCTAAATCTGCCCTCTTTTAGTTTAAAATCATTACCCCTTTTCCTATCACAACACGCCCTGCCAAAAAGTCTGTCCCCATCTTTCCTATAGGCCCCCCTTTAAGTACTGGAAGGCTGCAATAAGGTCGCCCCGGAGCCTTCTCTTCTCCAGGATGAACAACCCCAACTCTCTCAGCCTGTCCTCACAGCAGAGGTGTTCCATGATCCCTCTGATCACTTTTGTGGCCCTCCTCTGGACCTGCTCTAACAGGTCCGTGTCTTTCCTGTGCTGAGGGCTCCGGAGCTGGACACAGGACTCCAGGTGGAGGCTCAGCAGAGCAGAGGGGAAGAATCACCTCCCTCAACCTGCTGGTGACACTGCTTTGGATGCAGCCCAGGACAGGGTTGGCCTTCTGGGCTATGGGTACACATTGCTGGGTCATGTCCAGCCCTTCATCCACCAGGACCCCAAGGTCCTTCTTGGCAGGGTTGCTTGGCAGATCTCCATCTGGACAGAGAGTCGTTGACTGCTAGACCCTGGATGCAACCATTCAACCAATTCCTCATCCACCCAAGAGTCCACCCATCAAATCCATATCTCTCCAATGTAGAGAGAAGGATGTTCATCCTTCCAATCCTTCATATCTCTCCAATGTAGAGAGAAGGGGACTGTGTCAAACGCCTTACAGAAGTCCAGACAGATGACATTGGTAGCTCTTCCCTTGTCCACTGATTTGGTCACTCCACCATAGAAGGCCACTAGGTTGGTCAGGCAGGACTTGCCCATGATGAAGCCATGCTGACTGTCTCAAATCACCTCCCTGTCTTCCATGTACCTTAGCAGAGCTTCTAGGAGGATCTGCTCCATGATCTTCCCAGGCACAGACATGAGGCTGATGGGTTGGTAGTTCCCAGGGTTCTCCTTGCTACCTTTTTAAAAAAAAGCATGCAGTGTTTCCCTTTCCTCAGTCTCCAGGGACTTCCCCTGACTGCCAGGACTTTTCAAACATCATGGAGAGTGGCTTTGGCATTAAATCAGCCCACTCTCTCAGGACTCAGGGTTGCATCTCGTCATTGGCAATTACATCAGCCAACTCTCTCAGGACTCAGGGTTGCATCTCGTCAGGTCCCATAGAATTGTGTATCATCAGTAGCTATTGTAGAAAATGAATAATTTAGATGCCAAATATTGCCATTAATTTCAGAATTGCATGGGAAAAATAACTTAAAACTTGAAAGGAGATCATTGGAAATACTGGGTTTTTTTACATTACACACACACACATTTATATATCTAAAAGAAATGTGTTTATGGTATTTATTTATGTTTTTTACCCTGAACTCCAGAAAAATCGCTGCTTTCCTCCCCAGCATACTTTCCAATTCCTGCAAAGGAGGATGAAGTTCCTAAGTAAAATGTCATTGCTTATGATGTAAAACATTTTACAAAGAGTAAACAAAATTTACCTCATTGCAGGGGAAGATAAGTGAGAAATGTCAGAAAGACTGCCAGAGATAGAAAGTGACCCCATTCATTGAAGAAGTTATTTAGCTCCTAGATTAAGATACCAGTAACAGACGGACAGCATCCCCACAGATTACTACGATTTGGAGAGAACAGAACAAAACACTTCTAGACTGACTAAAACTATAGGTATGTAGCAATCAAATTTTGCCAAATTTTCAGTTTTTCTTCCTGATGCATGTCAAACCTCCTTCCCCCTCCTCTAGCCTTCTCTTTCAAGGCCTTTTCTGGATCTGCTCCAGGGGAAGGGAGAAGTGCAGATGAGCTAAAACAAGTAACCCAACTTATTAAACCCACTGCAAGACTGGATGCATATGGAAATGAAATCTTCCTTCCCAAGCAGACAGACTAGGTATGTCAGTATGTTTTTGCCATCTCTGATATAAAAATAGGCATCAGCAAAACCCAGTAGAGGTTCTTGCAGGCCCCTGCAAGAACGCTGCTGTTTGACTCTGGACTGTTCAACTAGCACAACCACCCAGAAACTTCTCATGATCAAGGAAAAGGGAGGGGGGGAACCCACCCCAAAACCTTCACTTCTGTTGTGTTCAAAACCCCTACTAAAAGAACAGAAATAATTTTTCGTTTTGGTTAGACGGACCTCACAAAAAATATTCCTGGATCATCACTGCTGACCCCAGGTTTGTCCCTTGTCCAAGAGGGAGTGACAGGATCCCTTCCCTGGGGTACTGGTACCATCACCGGGGGTCATGAAAGAAGTCAGGAGCATTTTGTGGCCTGGAAGTAAACCAAAACATATCTGATTTTAACAGCAAAAGCAAAACAAGGTGTGCTTCTACAAGCTGCATCTTGCTATTCCTCAGAAAAACCTCCCTGACTTTTCCTGTTCTGTATTTTTCTGTGAGCAGGCATCACAATCAGCATGTGCGGGGGCTGTTGCCAAGTGCTCCTAAAACTTGCACTCCCACACGTCGTACGTGTGTGCTCATGCTCACACACGCATAAAACATAACAGTAAATCGTGGCAGCCATGACCTGGAGGAAGCACTGAGCACAGTCGGCCACCCGCTGAATCAATTCATGCAGACTGCAAAGATGCTCTCCATCATCAGTGTGGGCAACTGCAAAACACACAATAAAAAAGCAGCTCTTTCAGAAAAAAAAAAAAGTCAGAAATGTTTTGCCTTCAGGCAGCTCTTGGTTTCTCCTCCCACCTAAAAAAGCTAATGTGTTGCTTTTGTAGCCCATTATTATCATCCATACACACAAATATAGTGATTTCACACCTGTCCTAGAAAGTGAACAAATTGAACTGCTGAAACACACCCCAGCGTATGATCAATACTCAAGCTCTTGTGCTTCATTCAAGCTTCTCAAGTACAACTCCTCTTTTTCTGCATTTCTTTCTCTTTCTTTCCCT
>NW_010515741.1:32817-33618 GCF_000687285.1 Phaethon lepturus
ACTTCCGATCTCCAAACTTTAGTAGATTAAACTGGTGGAGATCTTGCTCCTCAATACAGGCACTTCTCAGTCTGCAACCGCAGCAGGCAGACAGGCTGCAGCCTGAGGACGCTGGATCAGCCACGGAGTAACAGAGCATTTCAAATTTAGGTCATCTGTGCCGCTCCAATCCCAGGGAACGGCGACGGCGTGTTTTTCCACACTTGGCTGTTTTTCTGCTGACCTGCGTCTTGAACGAGATGACAATCCCGATGCAATTTAAAGAACAAAGTCAGCACAGGAGATATTTAATGCTGAAGATGTCGGGAAAGGTCCAAAGTGATCAGGAAGGAGAATTAACTTTCCCAAAGCCTTCCGCTGGGGGCTGAAGGCGCAAATACTAAAACTGTGGGAACATGCATGCTCCGGCTGGGTTCGCTGCCTGCATGAGGCGGGGACCGATGGCAGGCAGAAATTGTCACCATGTGAGGGAAAGCGGAGCTGAGCCAGCAGCACATGCGGTAACAAGCTATCTCTGCTGGAGGCTGCTCACTGCCGCGCCGGCCCCTCGGCTCAGTGCTGACAAACGCTGGGGGGGAGCTGGCGCCGAGGACGGACCTCGCTAATGGTAAATATGAGTGCTGGGGCTGTCAAACTGGCAGCCTACCCATCTTTCTGCAAAATGAGTAAACCCAGACATGTTCCAGAGAGTAAAACTCCTTGAGGAAGTAACTGCTTGCCGCAGGAAGGTGAGAAAGAGGCGGGTCCCACGCTAGCGGAAGGTGAAAGGGGGAAAGCCCCGACTCTCTTCCCTTGGGGCTC
>NW_010515741.1:33645-34333 GCF_000687285.1 Phaethon lepturus
CCGCCCCCCCGCGGCAGCCGAAGCCATCCCAGAGCAAGGCAGCAGGGCAGGCTCCGGTGGCTACTCTGCACCCACGCCTACTCAAACCGCTTTCTAGTTGTTGGGCTCAACATTTGGGTTTTTTCCTTCTGTAGTTATTTAAAAAAAAAAAAAAAAAAAAAAGGATTATACACTCAGCAACTAGCACGTTTTTAACAGAAGAGCAGTTCCGACACGACTGAGGTGTTCAACTACACACGAGTCCAGAGGAGAAAGGGTTAACGGATAGTGATATGAGGCATTTTAGCTCACCCTGTCATTCTTATCCTATCGATTGATGAGTCGCTCCCCTGTGGGCATCCCCAAGCACAGGCAGCATGGGCAATCCAAGGGAAGATGTCTTGGATGGATTTTTGCCCACTGGCTATAGGCTTAGCCAAAGATTAACAGAGGGATGACCAGAGAAGCTACACCTACTGAATATTCACTAGCAACTAAAGCAGCCGAGCTTGTCATCGGGCATTGCAAATGATTCACAAAGGAGAAAAACCAATTTGGAAGGGTCATATTATGAGAAGAAACTTTATTTTAAGGAATTTTGGATAAATCCACAGATTAGTAGCTGCTTTACCCAAAGGATGATTTTCAATTTTAGAAAAGATAGTAAGGAGATGTATCAGAAATATCCAGCTGGGGGGGGGGGGGGGGA
>NW_010515741.1:34364-37971 GCF_000687285.1 Phaethon lepturus
GAACAAAACACTTTATGTAACATGGAGATAGGTTACATGGAAGAGCTGAGAATGAAACTATAAATGGAAGAAAACCCAGTATCATGACAACAGAAACCGTATCTGTCATAATAAGTAGAGTTCATACTGTCTAATTCAGTTAATAGGTTTTTAGAAAAACAGCAAAGTTCATTCATTGGATACAATCTTTTCTTCTGATGAGAGATTTGCAGGAGAATCAGTGTGACAGGCAGTCTTATTATAACTTTCACACATATAAAAGGCTAATAAGCAATTAGGAGTTACAGACATTAGGAAAAAGAGCTGATCCTTTCTCCAGTCCATTACCCTGCCAACTAAAGGTTATTCTCTACCATCTCTCAGCTAATGAATTGCTAGATCTAGTATTAGAGACCAGAAGTGCTAGAGACTCTTCCCAATTTCCATAGGAGATCATTCCCTGGGTTTATGCATCTACAAAATGAATATTAAAGAAATTTTGTTTAAATTTTTCTCTATTATTCCCTGATTCTTGTCACATCACCTATGTTGAAAATCTCTTTTGTACTTCCAATTCTATTTTGCCTTCAATTTTATTTCTTGTCTTTATGCTTTTCCTTCCTGGTATCTTTCCAATATCCTTGATCTCCTCCAAAGGATAAAGCATCTGCTACTGACTGCCTATTCCAGGTGTCTGCACAGGAGAAACACAGAGCTTGTTCCAATGCCAACCAACATCAACAGGGAACCTCCACCAACTTTGCTGAGGTCACGATCAGGCCTTCACAGCCGCTACTCCCCCCTGCAGTATGCTCAGTTGGGCCAGTAGCTCTAATACCTCCCCCATTATATTTCAGATCCTTACTGGTATTATTCCCAAGTGCTTTTCTGGCATTACCATTTTTCAAGCCTGTCCATTACTTGCAAAAGTTTTATTTGGGATTATCTTTTGTAAAGTTAATTACAGTTTTGCATTTCATTTTATGTTCCTGACCTCTTCAGATTCTTTTGAACTTTAAATATTTGTCCAGACTTGTATTTTCAGCTCTTCCTAATTTGAATGTGGTTCGTACAGCATCTGAATTCCCTCCATATCATCAGTTTAGTTTAGAAAGGATGAAACTGAAGTCTTTCGGAGAGGCGAAGCAGGACAAAGCTTTTGAAGAAAGATGCAACAGTTAAATTCTGTTTTATCACACTACCCATCAGATTAAGTCAAAATTGCTTCAGCAAAAGTAAAGTCCTAAAATACTGGCACAAATTAAATATAACCTCTTTTGAAGAAAAAAAATCAACAACCCAGAATTAAAGTTATATAAGCTTAGACTGACTTCTTTAATAAAGCAATAGCAAGCAGCAAACTGAGGAGAAACAAGAAGAAACATCAGCAACAGACGAGATTATATTGCCATATTTGAGAAAAATAGACATTTCAAAAGATTACAACCTACTAGGAATACTAAATGACACTGCTGCTTAAAATGTAAGTAGTAGTAGAAAATCATTCTTTATTATAGAGTTACAGTTAGGTTATCTTTAGCACCTGAGGAGTTATTACTTTGTTTGCTAGTCTAAGAACAACAGTGCCTCTGCACACAGTATGCAGGAACCCAGGGAAGAAAAAGAAACAAATTTGCACTGAAGACTTCAGTTTGGAAATAAAGACAGTTTCCAATAATTTTTCTGCAGTAGACAACGATACAAGACAAAGGTGATGTAGGCACCCTATGGCATGTTAATTCCAGTCCTGACAACAGCTCTGTTCTTTGCCTATTCCTCTGCTAGACTGTGGGAAAACATGCAACTTGTGTCATTGACATCAGTGACCAAAACCCAGCCTCATCAGGCATGGCAAATTTTAATGCATAGGTAAATAAAAGCATGGCACACCAGGAACAAAAATTTTGCATGAGTAGCCCTTCAAGGCATCTCTCTCCCAGTGAGGAGCATCACCGGGTGGGTAAGGTGTCACACTAACTTATTCTTACATGTCTGTGGAAGTTAGGATAAACCCCTCACAAATACACCCTGCCGCGAAGAGGATGCATGCTGCCTTTGCAGAACAACATACAACAATCCAGTTATCCAAATAACATGCTTGGAAAAGGAGCCTGGACCATTTTTATGGAAATCCAACCAGTCTATACTGCACTAGCACATAAAACCAAACCTTAAGGGCTGAACAGGACAGTGGCATAGGGACTGTGGGTAAGAGCATCCCACCTTTGTGAGAAGGGACAGCCCCAACACTCTCGTGGTAATGCACCCAAATCCTCCTTCCAGGTGAAGGGATGGTGACAGGACAGGCTTGAGCAGCCCATACTGGCAGTTCACAAACTGGCCCACAAACAGCTGTGGCAGGAGGCAGTGAGGAGGGATTTGGATTTAGGGTGGGAAAGGAAACAAACAGACTCTACTTTCACATTCTGCACCGCAGCACGGCAGTGGGTGGTTACTTCTGTTGGAGGCAGGCCTTGACTTTTTCTTTATGCATTAGTCTCCTCAACTGGCTGGCAGACAAATACTATACTTAAAGAAAAAAAAGAACCAAGAAAAGAAAAACCCACACACAACACAAAAACAAAAGAAAAAAGTAGGACACGCACACCCCCTCCCCGCAACCCTCTGGAATCAATTAGACTAGGGTACCTGCTCCCAGCATCACCCTAATGCTTATTTCAAACTTGGAAAACCTTGGGATACTGGTCCTCTAGCAACCACAGATGAGAAAAGCCTCTCAGACTTCCAAAAAAATACAATTAGTAGCCAAGGGAGGTGGAACTGGGAAAACTAAATAGGGTGTTCAGGCAGGATACAAGTTCTTCAACTAAATCACTGTTGTCAGAATACACTTGAGGTAGGTAAATCCAGATAGACTCACAATTTTTTTTTTAATCTCTAGGTAATTTCCCAAATGCCATTGCTGCTGTTACTGAGTTATACGGAGCAGAACATGTAGAAGTATGAAATTGTTCTTGCTTGGTAATGTAATTTAAACTTGAAATACTTATTTACATTTGCAGGGGGAAGGGATCAGTGGGCAGCTGAAACACAGCTGGGATGGCTCAGCAGCACATGTCACCGGGCGCTGCCCCGCGCCGAGGTGCCCGGCTGGGATGGCACGCTGCAGGGGAAGGGGAGCACAGCCAGGCTGGAAAACACCACGGCTGCGGTGCCAGTGGCTGAGGCTCGCTCTCACCACCAAGCAAGGGAACTCGGCCATTTAAACATGATCTGCTTTTCTCCCATGTTGATGAAGCTGAGCTCCTATCCGCTCCATCCCCATCAGTGCTCCCCTCTGCACTACCTCCAGCACTGAAGTGCCCCTGGAAAGGGGCCCACGGGCCCCAACCTCACCCCGAGATCTGGTCTGGAGCCCATCCCAGCCTGAGACCAGCTTCCTTAGGTACTGTTCCAGCACTGATCGTTACCTCTCTGACCTAAAATTAGGCCATTTTGGCCCAGCAGCACATCACCATGACACTCTAGATGAAGTGGCTGGGCAGGGTCAGACTGCTGAGAGAAGAGGCACAATGATGGTGACAGTGATGGGTTGCTGCAGGCACCCTCTGCACTTTTAGGCTGCAGAGAGCTGTACCCCAGCAGGGATGTGGCCTTGCCCACTCCC
>NW_010515741.1:38002-41456 GCF_000687285.1 Phaethon lepturus
AGCGAGACCCTTCTCTTCTCTGAAACATCCCTTGGGTTATAGGGATGCAGCAAAAACAGGATAGAGAATTGATCCAGGATAAAAATTGTGTCCTCCCACCAAAACGAGGGGGGGAAGAAAAGAAAACAGAAGCATAATTTATAAACTGGCTCAATCCTGGGTCCATTTCATTGTGCAAAACGTGGATACTTTAATGTACGTTTGTTCAGTTTTTCTTTAAAAATCTTAATGTTAACCATTTTATTTAATGTAAGTATCTGCATCTGACATACCCTGCTCACCGTGCTGGCCATGTCGTATAAATGCATACCTGCACAGCATTAACAGTTATGGGAAAGTTTGAAATCCTAGCAAGAATGCAGCATCACATAGTTTTGGTTTGGGGTTTTTCCTCCTCCACCCGCAGAGGAGCCCTGCATACAGGCACATTCGCTGCATGTTCAGGCGAGAAGTTATAGCAGCCTTTAGACATAGGCTGAAGTTGTTCTGCTTCAGAGTTAACACTTCCAAAGGCCAATATGGTAGATCAAATGTCTCCAAGCTCTGGGCAGTAGAGAGACATGTGAGAACACGATTGCTTCAGCTGCATTCTGCTTAGAAGTTTAACAGTAATCTTCACAACCAGAAGAGCTGGAAATGTTTTGGGTTTTTTTTTCTTTTCTTTTTTTTTAGTAAAAGCTTAGACTCTAGAACAGTCTTGATTTTAGCCAAGCTGGTTTTGCAATCTAATATTAGCTGTTGACTTGCAGATCTGTCAATTTAGTACCACTTACAAAAAATAAGATTAAAACAAATAAAACCTACCTCTGCCCCAAAAAAGGATTTAATAAAGTATCATGAAACAAGAACCATATCAAGTCACTACAAAGCAGATTTGGTTAAACATACTTCTGCAAAGAAGGTTACTGCTTAGTCAACTTTGTTTCACTGCATTCTTGAGATTCCAATTTTCTTGTCACTTCTTTACTGGCAAAAGTCGTCTTTAGTTAGACTGCAGAATCAATTCAACCAAGATCTAATAAATACTCCTTATTTCCCATGCTCAGATTGGCTTTGCTTAACATAGCTGAGTTGGGTAAAGAAGTGACAAATCCAGTCATGCACATACATATTGATACGCAACAGAACAGCAGGTGGCATTTTCTACAGTGAGTGAAGAAACATCGAAAAAAACCCCAAACAAACAAAAAACAAACCCGTGATGAGATCTGGTAAAAATGGCCATAACTTCACAGCACCCCAGGCATGCACATGCCTTGCTAGTCCCACACAACCACAGTTCTCACCAACTTCAGCAAGAAATAAGGGCTCATGGCAGCTTTAAAGCGTGTTAGGAGAACATGTTCAAGTAGTTTAGCCTACAAATTACTCCACTTCATGGAAGTTACCCATGAAAGGGAGTATAACAGGTGATTATTTTTATTAACTTTTTTTTACAGTAAGATAATGAAAATTATAAATATAGCAAGAAACAAGTGACACTGACACGTCATAGAAACAGGCATTTGTATTGCCAGTGAATATTAGCGTTTCATCCTCCCTACTGCTGGTAAGTATATTACTACATAGCATTTCAATACAACATTTGAATTACTAGCTGCCTTTTTTTTTTCCCAAATATGCAGAAAAAAATGGTAGTAAAACTCTCCAATATAAGTGCAGCTGATATAAATCAATACTGTTGGAAAGAATCTGATCACATACAAATAAGAGGATGCAGAACTTCTTAATATCCAGGACCTGGAGTGTGATATATAGTCCTTGAGAACCAAAACACGTAACAAAAACCCTGCACTTTGAGGGCACAGTCCATGTATTGGGAGCAGGGAGCACCCCAATAACAGCCCGCTGTAGCTAGGACTAAGATGCAGCTAAGGAGCTGCATCTCCATGGCTTTCACAAGGGGACCCCGAAGGTCCAACTCCAAGAAGAAAATAAAACAAATGAATAAGAAAAGCAGAGCAACCATTAAGATATATTAATTTGTTTCTGTTCACAGATCTTTTTTTATAGGATAAACAATATGATTCCTTCACATACTAATAGAAATTGGGGGTGGGGGGAGGAAGGGCGGGGAGACCACATGTATCTACAGGGCTCATTCTGAACATTTAGCAGTTACTTCAAACAGTCAGTCTTTTCATGTTTTGGTATACTAGTGCAATGTTAGTGTTCTCAAAACTAGCCGGAAGGGTTTTCTAAATAAGTAAGTCAATGTTACCATGGTAACATAACGTACAACCAAAATGGACCATTTTTCATATCTTCACTAGAATCAAGTTAGTGACCAAGCAAGTTATAAAAAAATTTGCTTTTTCAATTTTGGGTGTTTGGGTTTGTTTTGGTTTTGTTTTGTTTTTGACTATTCCTACAGCTTTTTAAAAAAATATTATTAAGATACACACAGAATTTGTTTGTTTTTTCATGCAGGAATAGATCCTGTGTAAGCAGAAAAAGAATCACCACCACCAGCAACAAAAAAAGCAGTTCTTAGGACTTGCTAAGGGTCTCTGTAGTTTCAGTTCCCAGACATATGAAGTTTTAACATCCCAGCTCTGGTTTTACTTTTGCAGACTGCTCGCAAGCAGAAGACACTCCTTCCTTGTCACAATACTATTTAAAACACAGTGACACCTCACTCTCAGAGCTTCTTACACAGCAGGATCCTGCACATCATGCTGCCTCAGATACCCTGGGGCACGTTAAATGGCACTAGATGCCCTAAAAGTCAACCTGCCATCCTTGATCAGACAATTTTCAAACTGAGAATATTCAAGTTAAAAACATTCTCATATAAAGTTCAATGTTCAAAAGACATCACCTTCACGGTCATCACATCCACACAGATCAGGGTATCCATCCTACATTCACACAAATTTGATAAATATATGAGTTCCTTTATACTTAAAAAAACCCAAACCAAACAAACAAAAATAATCACCCTGAGAATAAATGCACTCAGTACAGCCAACCCTCACCAACCAGCAACACCATGCAGCACCTTGGTACAAAGGCTACCACAGGATCCCATGACGGTAAGGAGCCTCGTCCATCTCAGCAAGTTTTCACACAATGGGCTTTATTCAAATGGAATCAGGTATTTGAATTAAAATCTTGAAGAATTGTATTCAGGTATTTTATACTAAAAGATAACACCTCGTTGTATATAAATATTTTTTTTGGCATAAGCCTGCTGTAAGAACCTCCTTGGGGTATTCCTGCAGCCTTATCATTCACAAAAATCTCTGGAAAAATACTGTGATTATATGAACTTTTTCTGATTCTTGCTGTGCTGAAATAAAAGAGAAAAAAGTCATTCATTTATGGCTGTGTCAATAAGAGCTAGATGTATCAGTTTATAGTATCACTTCCCAAAAGCACTAACACTGTAAGTTGATCGCTGAGTTCAATGATTTGTGAAATTGGGGGGGGGGGGGGGGGGTTTTTAAAAATA
>NW_010515741.1:41487-111637 GCF_000687285.1 Phaethon lepturus
TAATAGGAATTTTTACTTGTTTTTATTAGTGGGAGAATATGTCAAATAGTCAACTTCTCTATTTTTGACCTGGGTAACTAGTTTTTATTCTTTTAGATGATGCTATCGTTTATAGTTGAGAGGTAATGCCAAAGCACTTTTGAGTTATTTGCTGAAACAACTGGCTATGATTTATATTCCTTTCAGAAAGCTGGAGGGAAAAGAGAAAACAGTGTCCAAAAACATTATGCAAATCCCTCCAAAAAGACTTACAGGAGCACAGCATTGCTGCTTGCCTGCCTTTGCCACAGAAAACAGCAGTAAAGGAGCCAGGAACCTGGGATCTCTGTCCCCCTCTACTCCCAGCTTTCCAGAAATCACATCCTGAAAATATTATAAAGGAGAAGCTGTTCTCCTGTTCAAAGGATCTTCCACCTGGGAAAATACATCAGTCAAAATATACTATAAATATGTATAATGGTATATATATGTGTACATACACACATTCTCTCTCTACATGTATCTATATATACGGCATCACAGTTTAACTTGTGTGATTTCCAGTGTGGATGCACTCATTTAGGTATGAGCAACTTCCTGCTGTACGGGTGGAGTTTGGGGGAAGAGTACGTGATATTCTTTTCAAAAAACACATATGCATGAATAGGCCACCAAAGTGAAATTACACATAAATGTCAAACCTAGCTTCGATCATCTCCAGCCTGCTTGACTTCCTAACTTTAAATGGCTGGTTCAGCACGGTTGTACAGTCTGCAATACACTGCAATGATTTGTGTGTGTGGCTTTCTCTCCTGCTGATTACTATTTACAGCCTATAACGGGCGGGGGGGGGGAAGTAGCTCAGGGATTTTTCACATACAGCACTGAACATGTACCTGAGCAAAAAAAAGTTAAAAACCCCACAAACTTATCTGTTCACCAGAAAGTAAAAAAGCCCTGTACCTGCGAGTGCTCCAAATGTCATAAAAAAATGGTATGCTCAAATATATTAGCAAACGTACATTCCCCTAATATGTTATAGAAGATGCAGTGTGAAAAATCCTTTAGGATAATCTTCTCCAAATCATTAATTCTCTTCCATTTACATGAGAAAAGAAACACATAGATAGATATGTTTACATAGATAGTCATACATTTAAAAAAAAAAAAAAAAAATCACAGCCCAGGGTACTTACCACTAAACTTTGAGGTCTTACAACCTGGTCTTTTCCTGGCTGTTTTGAAGGACAGATCCTTACTTTAGGATTATTCCAGTTACATCATTAGGTAAAATAATCCCCACACACTCAGAAAGTCCTAACAGCTGCATCTTAATTGGAAAGAAAAACTGGTAAGGATGAGAACCAACAGTTGTTGCTGCAAACAAGTGGCTCTGGATCCCAAGCAGCTGCCTTGCCGCCCAACAACAATACATGAGCTGTAAAACTAAGGTGCTTGAAAATAAATTGAACGCCAAAACTAATTTACCGCCAACGAGGACGTTGTATTTTAATGATAAAAATGCACGAAGCACCAGCCAATTTCAAGCTGCACTAATTTGAACATAATCCTTACATGTAAGTCGTAATTTACGGGAAATAGCAACTTGAAATACCAACAGTAGAATTTATAGCTGGCATGCCAACCGCTAAAACCATTCACACACCTGGCTGGTTTTATACTATGTGAACTTGTTGGGGTGGTGCAAAAATTAGAGTTATTTTCCCTGATGCCCATGCCGAGAGCGCACCTGTCCTCCGAGGGTGAAGGGCACCGGTGGGGCAGCGGCGGCAGAGCTCCCATCTTACACGCCTTCGCTGCGCGTCCGATTGCCTGCCGTAAAACACCAACATCTTACTGGAGAGTGCCGCTCCTTGTCAGAGGAACATTTAAAATGCAGCGTCTTCTCTTGTCGAGGGTATTATTTATGCACATGAAAAAAAATGGAATTGCTATGACAGTGTAAGAGAGTTGCGGATTTGCAAGGGGAGCGCAGTGCGAGTCTGGGCGCTTTCCCATCACACGCAGAAGCAGCCCCCGTGCCGCCCGGCCGTGCTCCTCACCGCCCCCCCCACTGCAAGGGCAGTCCCAGGGTAAGGAATAAAAACACCGTTTTGAAGTGTTTTGCAGTTGCTTAGCAACTGCTACAAAACCCCCAGAGATTTCAGTCAATGAACTGGCACATACACCCCTAAACATGTTGGCGGCGATACGAGGAGCACTCCTGCGCTATTGGACATCTCAGCCCTGGGATGTCCCCAGCCTCAACACCAGCATGTGCCTCCTCACCTTCCAAACCCGCTCCCAGCCTGCGCTTCTCCATCCCAAAACTCCCAGAGAGGCACAGCAACGTGCCTGTGCGCTGGTAACGAGATTATTTTTAATGGCAAAGAGGCTGGCTGCACCCTTCCTTTACCACACGCCGACAAACCGCGGCTGCTTTAAAAAGCAACTGAGATTGAAAAGCTGCCCCCGAATTAGCCCTCCCGGGGTAGAGACCGGGGTTTCTTCCCAAGCCGTGCAACGTGTAGCAGCGACCATTACCGGCAGTTCCCATGCCTGTTACCAGCTTCAGTAAGAAGCGATGATTAAATTGCAGAAACCTTTCAGACTCCATGATCACACACGACCACCATGGCCCTAGTGTTTTCAGATTTTCAAAACCTAATTTATATACGTATGCACAAATTTTGACAGGGAATGAAGATTCTTCTACTGCTTTTCCATAAACTGCCTCTAGGTCTACATAAGCTATATAAACTCGAAGAGATAATACAAGGAAGCTACGCTTGAAAAAAACCCAAACTTTCCTGTTTTACAGATGCTTCACTCCACAAAAGAGTACACACGGGGGAAAAAAACCCACATGGCAGTACAGTAAGTTTTAAATTATCAGTGCAGAATATTATGCTCAGGAGAAGTAAAAATTTATGTGGAAAATTAGACCATTTCCAACCACTGCAGCAGTTAGGTTCAAGAAACAGCTTTCCAAGGAGAGCAACATAGCCAAAAACCGCAGCCACACCTGAGCCATCGATCCCGTCCCTTCCATGGCCATCAGAGGAGAAGGAGCACCTTCACCACCCCAGCCGGGCAGAGGAGTCGTACCCACACCTGCCCATTTCTCCCCACTGATGGCGAAGGCACAGGGGCTTAGCCCAATCGAGGGGATCCCAGCCTGGGGGTGAGCTGCCCAGCACAGGGGGCTGCAGGGGCAGTGGAGGGACCACTCTCCATCCCAGCTTCCCGCCAGCGCTGACACCGCTGTGAGGAGAAATGGCCATAGCTGGGAATCTGCCCGGCCCTGGTGGTTTTGTGCCTTTTCTGTGAACCGCAACGGTACTTGTGCACTTCTCTCATGCATTACCTTTGCAATAAAATAACTTAAAAAAGATGCCACCTGATCAGTTGCATTTGAATTTCAAGGTGCATCTTGTTTCCTGTGCTTACTTCAATCCTTAAAACAAGAAATCCCTTAATTTTAGTCTTTTCCCTCCCTCCTTTAAGCCAGTGCTCGGTACTTGTTGAAAAAGTTATCTGCTCTAAGTTATCAGCAGTGAGTTTTATTTATGACAGTGACGGGATGGTGTTTCACAAACATCTCACTTGGCAAGATCTCCAAGGGACCCATTACATTCTTTACCCTCATAAATCTTAGTACACTGAAAAGAAATAATTCTTAGGAAAGCCACTCTTGGAAGATCTCTTCTAAACATCTAACAGCAATTAATATTCAGAAGTTTTCTGATTTCTTTTAACACTTTCCTGATGATTTTAATAGCCATGAGCGCATGTGTTTGTGTGAACACTGGAAATATAGGTAAAGCCCTCAATAAATCGGTTTACTGTTGTTTAGGTTTTGTTTGTTTTTTGGGGTTTTTTTTTAGCAGGGGTGGGGTACGGGAGACAACAGGGGTGTTTTGGTTTGTTGTTTTTTTTTTTTTTTCTTTAATGAAGTGACCACACAGTGGCATTGCCAATTACCTTCACTGGGCAGTAGTGAATGTATCACAGTTTCGAATAACCTGTCAAACAAAACTGGATCTAAGACTTTCAGGCTTCTGTTAAAAAAACCCACCACCAAACCTGAAAGGACAACGACAAAGCCCCCCTGGCTTTCCAGAATGGTATTGAACAGTTACTTACTTAATACTTAGAAACACAATATGGGTTGGACCCGTGTCACTCCTGTTTCGTACATGAAGAAAAATGCTTGGTCAGCGGAAGAGAAGTGCAGTAATCATTGCAATTCCTAGCTCCTAAAGGAAGGTCGCTTCCCCTCTGTGAGGCCACAACAGAATGCTTCAAGTCTTCCAAAATGACATGGCTACCTTTGCCACCATACCTGCACAAATTTTTTTGTGAAGCTCCAGAAAACACATACCGCATTTGTTTAGGACCTTCAATACCAAAGAGCACCATAAAAACTTGTACTTCATTTCATTATTCCTTAAGCTATCCTTTACTTTGTATTAATGCTATTCTTTATTTTCCATCCCAGGACAATTTGCTTTTCTAACTGATGATAATTCTCATTGCAAACAAATCCACTCATCTAGAAATGCCACTGGACTAGACTTGTTCTCTGTAATTAGTGAAGACACATCAGCAAGTTTCTGTTGCGTTACAAGCTTTTGCCTACCATCTGCATAGAAAAGTCTTCGCAGCAGATAAGATTCTCCAGATGCACTGTTACAAGTACAAATGCAGACCCTTCTGAAAAGGCCTTTTTCTAGGTCTTAACAGAAAAGTTACTAATATTAATTTTGTAAGATTGCCTGGTGATACAAGGTAAATTAAAAGACGACCATAACACAGTGGAGCACACTGAATTAACGTTATTAGCTCTTCCCAGGTGGAAAGGATGTAAAAGAAAGCAAAAAGATAACTGTTTGAAAGTGTAATGACAAGGTCACCTAGGATGGCATTATGGAGACAGGAAACCAACATTTTGAAATAAATGAGAGATGAGAGATAATGCCAGGATATCTTACCAAGAGCTTCAGTACTGGGTACAACAGAGAAGAAGGAACCAAAGGGGAAAAAAAAAAAAAAAAGATGTAAAGAGGGATGATATGATCAAAGCCACAGGTCTGGGAAACGCTCTTTCAAGCAGTATTCAGAACTGATATAAGTGGGACAAGGATGCTTTCATCCAGGCTAGAAAAGTGACAGCGCAGTACTTCAGTAGTAGGATGAAGGACACGGATGGAAGATTTCACAGCATAGGCAGATAGGGAAGGCTGCATCTTAGACACACTACACCAGGAAAGTCTTCAAGATACAGGCTTCCCCGGCTTGCAAGGACCTGGGGAGAAATAAAACACGGGTAGGAAGGACTGGTCAGTTTTTATTCCACTGATACTGTATTCAATGACTTTTTTTTTTTATGCATCCATTTTTCATTATTATTTTAAAAGATTAACAGGTTTAATGCAGGAAGAGAAAGATAGTTTCTGATTCAAGTGGATTGCAGAGTTTTTACCTTAGGAAGAAACTGTGGAACTGGTATAAGTGCTGCTTTGTCTGGAAAGATCATCATAACGGCTCCTTAAGACACAAGGTTCTCTGTAGGCTAACTTAATAGCACCTGGACCAGCTACACGTGACCTTTATTGATAAGAACTATTGGGACACTTCACAGGTTTAAAAGACCCTGAAATAAAATTCAAGATTCCAGCTGAGCAGAGGACAACTTAGAAGGCAGACTAATGTTAACTCTGCTTTTTTTATGTACTTAAAAATTACACGGACAAAGATCACATCTATACAGAAATAAAGGTTGTAATCTAACCATATCAGAGGCAACTCAAGCATTCAAAACTTAGGCAGACTATTTAAGAACTTACTTTCAAGGGAAAGTACATTTAAAGAAATACAAATCCCCTCAGGTGACAGCTCATGTGAAATAGGGATATTAAGGAATTCCCTCTGGACTCCAAAACTATGCTAAACTCATGCTAGTTACAACAGAGACTGAAACAGAATTACACGTAGTATGGTTTTGTTCTTTGAGGGGGAAAAATATCAATTATTTTTTTGAGGCTGTATCAGTTCTGCATTCGTAACTGGGCCATCTGACTTCTCCCACAAGTGCAAAAAATTGAAATGAACCAGCGGTAAAAGTGAAGCTCATCACTCTATTTCTCAGTATCAGCAACTTACTTTCTAAATGCAATAAACCATTGAAGACAAAATGCAAATGGGGTCCCCATAAGCATCACTGTAGCGGAGCTTCTGTCTCCTTTATAAAAAATGCACAGAGCTTCCAAATTTTTCTGTACCAAGTGGCACAAGGTACAGGGTCGTGCTTTGGCTGGTACTTCGGGCTGAAAGAAACCAAACATTGTAACGACCTCAAGCTATTGTAACAGTCTCAAGAAGTCACACCTCTGTCCCAGCGTTCTTCTCAAAAGCATCTGGTGAGGTTCTGCCTTTGCGCAACTTGCAGTTGCTGTTCCAACGCTACTGGGCTTGGTGTTACGGGATCCTCCAACTGTCAGGTTTCAGGAAGAAAACACCCTACAAAAGGAGCTCAAACACATTCACACTTAATGAAAACTCCTTTCCAGCTGTGAGGAAAAGCAGGGAACTTGCACCCCGCTAGTTTGCTTTCAGGAGCAAACTGCTAAAACCATGCTGAAGATCTGGCATCGAGTCCCTACAAGTAGTAAATTCTTCCTTGGGGAACACCATAGAAATACTTCAAGTAGCTGAACAGAAACTCCTTCTGCCACTTCTGTCACCTCGTCTTCGTGGAGTTTGGAAGGATAGGACCACACGACAAAGCGATACTCACACCAGTAACAGCCTACCACTTGCTGCTGGAAGTGCCGAGCCCGTCTCAGACTCCTGGGGCAGCCTGATTTATGGGTGGGTCCCACTTTTATTATTTTATTTTATTATTCCCATCAGATGTTTGCAGTGTTTCCACATATATCACGAAAAGGAAACGAAAAGCAAGTTTTACACTTTAAAATATGGAACAAGACTTTTTCTTCTTGCTTCAAATGGCCAAACAGTCCTTGAAATTGAAATTCACAGCACATGTGAGCATTATAGACTTGGGAAGAAAAGGGGCTGGAGGACAGACAGAAGAAGAGACAGTTTAAAAACACACATGCATGAAGGGAAAAAAGAGCAGGGAAGGAAGACTAAAGCTGTCAGTATGAACCCACTCCTCCTTCATGCATGTTTGTGATACCCAACAAGACAACTTCTCCACTACTACAGATTACTTTCAAAGATTTTCAAAAGACAATTACATAGACCAAAGAAAGTAATCTATTCAAGTGTAAAAGGCCCAATTGCTAAACTAAAATGAAACAAACAGGAAAAATGGGACAGTTCATAAGGATTAAAGGATTTATCAGATTAATTTTTGAAAATTCAACGAAACAAAGTTCAAAACTTCCGAGTGGCTGTGATTGAAGCTGATGTGTTAAGCATGGAACTAAGCAAGCTCTCATAAACAAAGATTGGTTTCTTTCATTTTCAAAACAGATTTTAATTACTATTGTTGTTGTTGTTGTTATTTTTGCAAGTGCTTCACTGTCTTAGAAATGTTTAAGTAGCATTTCTAAGGTGTTATGTGTAGACCTGTGAACAAGCACGAAATCCCACACCATATTTGAACACAGGGCATCAGAAGAGAAAACATGGCATCACCGTGTTATTTATACTGTAAAAATCTAAATACTTATGGGAACAAAGATAATGGTTTCCGCAACTTCAAATACAAAACATCAGGTCTGCATGCTCTGCCACTTATCTTGGCCAAGATGTAAACAAAGACAACCTCTTCAACCCCAAACAATATAATACTAATGATGGTGATCATTTAAACAAGGGGAAAATTTACTTTAATGGGGATTGAAAAGGAGAAAGAAACCATGTTACTGCTGTAAGGAAAGATCCATGACTTTGAAGGGACATGATGAAGAACTCTGCAAGTACCTCATTTTCCCAACAGAGTTATCCAATTCATGCTACAAAGGATGCTCACAGACAGCTTCTTCCAGCACAGACCATGAGGGTCACCTCATGCTTCGTTCGTATATTCCGAAGAGACTAAATGTAATTTTAGTGGTCAGCCTTGTCCAGCTTCCTAGTTCTCAGCAACGCTGTCAGAACTACACAGCCACCATGGCCTGCAGAAACAGGGCTGAATACCAGCAGAACAGTAATGATGTGTATGTAGGACTCTGAAACATATATGCATGAATACAAAGTGTTTGTACAAACTTCCCAATTCAGGCCACTTTTTGCACTGCTACTTAATTTGGAGCTATGTTTTTGAGGGAGGGAATCTAGCTGAGGGTGCACCTCCCTATTCTGACCCAGAGCCTTTTGGTCTTCTCTCAGGCAGATATCCTTCTCAGTGCTTTGTGCCCACTTAAACTTAACACGGTCCCTAGCAAAGATGTAATTATGTACAAGCAGTGCTCAGCAGAAACCATCTAAGAACAAAGCCTTCTTTAAATCAACTTTATCTAGCATTTTTGACTATACAGGTTTCGCATGTTGCTGTGGAAGGGAAAAATACCTAAGTGAGATTTACAAAGGATGCATAAAGCACAGAAACCCAGTGTGGCCTGTATGAAATGGTATTTGTATATTTAAGAAAAATATAGAAACAATCTCCTCCTCCCTTTCCCATCTCTGATATTCTCCAGTTTGTCCTAGCCTCCGGGCATGTTTATACAGCAGCCATAAATACATAGGTGCATACATACCTATACACAAGCACATTCATAAAAAGTGAAGTAAATTTGGATAGTAGAACTAATACATAAAACATAACTTGCCTAGAGTTGCGAGGCCTGCTTGGTCTGCTGTTTGGAGACCTCTAGTTACAGACTCACAGAACAATCACTGCGATAGGACAAGGGGTAATGGTTTTAAACTAAAGGAGGGCAGATTTAGATTAGACGGAAGACATTTTTCACAATGAGGGTGGTGAAACAGTGGCACAGGTTGCCCCAAGAGGTGGTAGATGCCCCATCCCTGGAAACATTCCAGGTCAGGTTGGACGGGGCTCTGAGCATTCTCAGCATTCTGATGCCTAGTTGAAGATGTCCCTGGTCATCGCAGGGAGGTTGGACTAGATGCCCTCTAAAGGTCCCTTTCAACCCAAACTATTCTATGATTCTATGAACAGCTGCTATCCAAGCTCTCTTTATTTCCATACTTGAAGGCTGCAATATTGTTTTCTCTTGCCTCAGTAAAGACCATAGTTTTTGTTTTCATCCATCCAAATATTCCTACAAGGATCTTTTTCATCATATTTTCACCCCATTTCTCTTTTATGTGCTCCTAACACCTGGCTTTCCCTGCTCGTTTGTATTAAGTTGAATATGGATTCTTCAATTTTCCAAAGTCTGATGCCTAGTTGAAGATGTCCCTGGTCATCGCAGGGAGGTTGGACTAGATGCCCTCTAAAGGTCCCTTTCAACCCAAACTATTCTATGATTCTATGAACAGCTGAGGCTAGAAAGCGCCTCTGGAGATTGTCTAGTCCAATCCCTTGGTGAAAGCTGGGACACCTAGAGCAGGTGCCCAGGACCATGTCCCAGCTGGGCTTTGAATATCTCCAAGGATGAAGACTCCACAGTATCTCTGGGCAACCTGTGCCAGTGTTTGGCCATACTGAGTGTAAATAAATAAAAAGTGTTTTCTTATGTTTAAATGGAATTTCCTGTATTTCAGTTTGTGCCTGTTGCCTCTTGTCCTGTCATGGGATACCACTGAGAAGAGCCTGGCTCCATCTTCTTTACTCCTCTCCACCAGGTATTTATATACACTGATAATTCCATACTTAATTTCAGTGAGAAGCAGAAAAAAAGCTCTGCGTAGGATCCTAATTCTTCCAGTACCGTGTTCTGCAAAAGCCAGAAGAATCACTATAAATGGCAGATGTACATATTTCTTGGAGATGAGGGAAGCATCAATCCAGTTTCAGCAAGCTTGCAAAAAAAAAAAAAAAATAATCAATGGTAATTCAACACCAGATGGATTTAGTATTTGTAAATGACTTCCAAGAATGGATTTGTTTTAAGAGTTAGTTGTAGACATGCTTTTGATGCAAATTTAGGCTTCAAAGTCATGCTGAAGTAAAATAAGAAAGTATAAGTTGCTTTGTAGCATGAGGAAAGAGAAAATACTTGCAGAAACTCTGGCTCTTTAGAGAGCTAAAAATCACAGTCGATAGTAAAGCAGCATCCCATTTTTTCCACACGTACCATAGGAAAAACTCCTCATTGAGCCACACTACAGATGAAGAATCCAAATCTTCTATTCTTTAGCACAGGTCTGCTTGGCTGTTGCTCTGTGAGGATTTAATGAAGGCACTCCGCAAAACCCCCTCCCAGTGCAGAGCCTGTAGGCAGCCCGTGCAGCAAATGTGCCGAGTAGTCGGCACAAAAAAGGCGCAAAATAAATGTGACTTTAAGGCAGCAAGTACCCACGTGGCTTGGAGCCCTGCAGGCAACAGTGAAGCTGTCAAGATTCAGGTCAGTAACGTGCCACTGCTGCCTGAGACACCTATGAAGAGCAGGAGGGGCAGAAGCAGCTTCTCAGGTCAAGCTCTTACAGAAGCATGGCTGGTGTGGGGTACCTGCATGGAGGCATGATGAAAAGGAGCCCCATTTGCAGAAACAATCAGCAAAGCTCATTAATCACTTCAAGAAGGGCTGACCTAGAGATGACAGGAGGATGACAGGAAGATGAACAGAGACGCTTGCTTTCAGTAAAGAGGTAACAGGCTGGAGGAAAAAAAGCAGATATGTCAGACTTGGAAAGGTCAGGGGTAAGACTTGTATTTGTCAGAATCAGCCTTCCAAGCAGAGCCAAGGACATCTCGCCCCAACAAATAAATAATATTAAAAGAAAAATCTAGCACCTTTGGTAAGAGAACTTAAATTCTTCACCTGCATGCCATCCTTAGACACCTCTGCCTACAATGTATTTTTGGATATCCCACCCTCCCACCCACCAAGACGGGAGCAGTGACTGCGAAGATGTCAGAGGGCACATGGTTGAATGGCAAACAGAAGCTGAAAGGAAAGGCAGAGAGAGTGATAGACTGGAGAAAGTTTTTAAAAAAAAAAAAAAAAGGACAAGATAGATTTTAATGGGAAAATGGGTCAGACAAATTTAGAAAGGAGGTGGCAGCAAGGCAAGAAGAGAACTGGGAAACAAACAAGAGGCACCAAAACACTGAAGGACAATGACACCATCTATTTTGACATCCTGTTCCATTGCATGCACCATGGTACCCACCTTCCACATAAAATTAACAGCAATCACACTGTCTCTGGTGGGCTTCACCCAGTCCTTGGGGAGGTAGAGGCCAAGATCTCTGCACTCCACAATACACAAAACGAAAATTGGGGGGACAGACAGACAGGACCATGGTTTGCAGTAGTGTTGATTTAACAGTAATAGAAGAAGAAGGGATGTAATTTATGAAATCCCTCACACATCTTCTGACTAGACTGCTGTGCCAATGTCATGGTAGAAACACAAAGCTGCACACTCGTTTCCAGATGACTGCAATGCCCAAAATACCCAATGCCAATTATGACACTAAGACAGAAGGAAATCATCCTTACCCTGGGACATTTGTACTGTAAGTGCTTATAAAGACGGGAATAGTTATACCAATCTTGTAATATTTCTCACTCTTTTTAAAGACATTTGCAGTGACGGTTTATGATCCCAAAGCACAGACCGTTCAGTCTACCTTGCAAGCCCACAGTCTGTGGTCACATAAAAGATACTTCACCTTGACTGTCTCTGTTTCTCCCTTCCCCTTTAGCCTTCTTCTGCCTAGATTACAAAGGAAATGCTTTGGAACAGGGACTGCATCATATGCGTTTGCGTTACAGGCCAACACACCACACTGTATTAATATCTCTCTTTTCGCATCATTACCTACAAAACCAGTACACAGACATTAAAAGAATCAATTATAACCATGGACCCTAAACAGATGCAAGAGGCAAATATTCCCAAATTTGCAGTGGTATGCACGTTTTCACAAACCTGGATATTCACATTTCTCTCCAGTTAAATGGCACAAACCATACAGGTTGTATTACACATGGCATAACTTTCCTACAGAATGTGTTTCTACAGACTTCTTAATGCACGAGCAGAACAGCATAATCTTTGGGCTAGCCTACCAACTTCCAAAATGCTAAGCTCCGTTAAAGGAGAGGCAAGAATTTAATATCCTTCTTTGCCATTAATTGAGAATTTGTAGTACACGCTTTTATATTAGGAAGGTATGAATGGATGCAGTAAAATCATTCTAGAAGACCCAATAGATATGCAGAAAAAAAAAAAAAAAAGAAAAAAGATGGCCATATAATCATCATCATCAGTATAAAGAATATACTGTTTCAGTTAATAAACCAATATACCACAGAAATATGAGACAACTGCATGACAGGTATAAAACCAAATAATGTCTGTTATGGAATGGAATGGCGAATTTATGTTTAAAAATTACATATTTACAAAGCAAGAACCTGGGTTGGAAACTTCAGCTGCTTCATGGAAAGTCTATAGCAAGTAGTTGTGCCTAGAGGTGCCTGAAGCACATCCATGAAAGACAATGTGAAATTGAGACAGGAATCTCTTTACCAGGATTACACAGACAGTAGCATCCAGGATAATAATTTGCTGGTTGTATTCTACATTAAATCTATCAAGCCACACTTAATACCGCAGGTAATACATTTAAGAACAATTAAAATTAATCACAACAGGAGATTAAATATTTTATTAAAAAAAAAAATCCATTTTGTTTTCAATTCACCATGCCACTGCAGCTGTGAGAACGGCAAGAAAAAGACATTGCTGCTTCCATCAACACCACCTTCCTCTAAACATTGCGAATGTTTGACATGCAGATGCCTAGAGCTAGGCGTATTTCATCCACCGTTTAAGTTTCTGACTCCATATAGTTAGTCCCCAGAACAACTTGTGCAGGCAAGTGAGAGCCAGGGCAGGGCAGACCTTCCCCACCACGCACCCTTGTCTGTGCCCACTCCCTGGGCATCAGAGAGCCTGTGCCCCTAAACTGGGGCAGCAGTCATCTGCATACAGAGAACATGGTCACATTTCCAACCCTGGTTAATTAGCGCTGCTGCATCAGAGCGGGAAGAGTGTCTTGACAGTAAGGCCTTCCCGACTTAACGTATACCTTGCCGAGCCTGCAGAGGGAATCTCTACCAAGAGGGCTCATCCTGCATCTCCCCACCACTCAGCCCAGAAGTCTTCAGGTTTCAAAGAATAAAAGGACCTTCACCCAACAAAAGACAGAAAACAGGCTACTGACTTCCCATGAACTCTCAAAGTGTTATAATAAGCAAATAATATAGATTCATCTCTATATGAATATATAGTATAGATAGGCTATTGAATGTGTTGACCATTTAAACAGACAAGACACTTCATCAGCAAAGTAAGAATTTGAGTTGGTTCCAGAAACAGAGGAAAAGGAAAAAGGAGCTTTAGGGCACAATGTCACTTTCTTCATTTTAATGTAAACCTTTACACATATATCACTTACACCACTCAATAACTGTAAGGCACATCAGCACAAATCCTGCAAAATAAACACTGTGGTAATACTTCAAATCCTTACGACTGTTTTTCAGGAGTATGTCTTTCATTACTAACAGACTAAAAAAAAAAAAATGCATTAATGTTAAGCATCATCTTTCCTCTTTAGAGTCGGTACGGTTTTAAGTAATGCAAAATTTACTTACACACTTAGCAGTAAAAAGACTTAATACCTTAATAAACCAGCGCTAGCGTAGCACTGTTTATTACAGGCACTCAGTTTACTGCATGTATCCATCTTCAGCTAGGAGCCAAAGCTAGCGTTTCTGAAAACACTATGCTTCAAGGAGTATTTATATTTGTACTGGATTATAATGAGAGTACTGGTATGACATTGAAAGCATTAACAACATATTAATTTCTGCACAAACATATATTAGTGTCAGATGGTGTAAGTGATTCTTCCCCAGCTACATATGTATATATATATGAAACAGTTGAGACCTTGATTTTTGTAATATGCTTTTGTGCCCTTACCATACATACACATGCACACACACACACACTCTGCATTCCTGGTTGGAAAGAAAAGTTTCCCTTTCACATAACAAAGGGCTTGGAGATTTACCTACAGGGCAACGTATCAGAAATAAGAGCAGTTCACAGAGGCACATAGCAAACATGCTGTGCATGCATCTCCTAACAAATAGTAATTAAAAACTTTTACACCAAGAAACTCACTGGCAAAAACTCACTGGCAAAACTATATGGTAAACATTCCTTGAGAATAATCTAAAGCGTGCTACATTTACTGTAGCAATATGCTGGCTATAGTTAAAATACGTTTGTAACAACAGAGATGACAATTCTTTTAGAACAATCCATATGAACTGTTGCTTCAATTTGTTTTCTTTAAGAAAAACAAGGTTATAACAAAAAGAGAAGCCATAACAAGGTAGCTTTCGCTTTGCTGTTAAGGCACTGCAAGTTTAAATTACACGTTCACCAGTTCTAGTTCCATGACTGTCATTTTTTCTATGGATGCTTGCATAGATCATCACAGCTCTTTCTGGAGGTAGAGATGTCCGCTCCTAAATAGCTGCTGGTGCAGCACTTCAGCTCCAGTGGGTGGTGGTATCACCTGTATCTACCACCAAGAGTATGCTAACTTTTACAGCATTTTTCCAGCTGTGCCTTATGTTACTTACAAATAATGATAGCTCAATACATGGAAGAGAAATACCAGCCACTTGTCTCCTGAAAATAAACTGTCTGGATATGGTAAACATACAATTCATCTGGGGATATTACTTCCTACATTTCTTTATTACTAACATTGCCGTTATTTACTCCTTCATGGGATGCTGTTGCAAAGGTCATAAACATGTAGATAAATTACTTCAGGTAATCTGCTGTTAAAAAAAGGTAGCAGGTATAGTTTAACTTAAAGCATCTTTAAGACACTTTTGGTTGGTAATTTGGAGCAATGAGGGAATACGAAACAGCCAGAAAACACACCTTCATATTCCAAGTACTCCCTTTTCAAGCTTAACTGGACAGATGCAAAAATGCCATTTTCCAAGTCTACAAAGAAAACAACATTGTAAATAAAACCTAGGTGAATGTAGACACCAAGGTAACTATGTTAGTCAACAGAAAAAATTCAAAGAAACAGGTACGAGCCGTGATTAAACCTCCCAAATACTTTTCCTTTTGAATACCCTACCACAAATAATAAAGCATGCATATCTGTTCTACCCACAACTAAATGAATTTAGCAACTGAATAAATGCCCACTTTTAAGGGTATCTACTCAGGAGGTAACACAGTTTCATACCACATAGTTTAAAAGTGAACAACTTAAATTTTGCCTTGGCTTACACAGTAGGAAAAAAAATCTTTATGGATAGGTGCAGAGGGAAGAGTGAAGAGTAATAACCGAAATAGCTCCCGTTCCTAACACCTTTCTGATCCTGGCTGAGACTATCAACTCGTACCTCAGACGCATGGTGGCAGCCAGCCAGCCAGATGACTGGTGACTTAATATACAAGTTCATGTGGGCTCTGGAGTTTGACACAGACAAGGGCATTAACTTTGAAGTCTCAACAGTCAGCCTCAATATTCAAAAGTCATCAAATGAGGCATGACTATGTTGAGACTTTTTTTTTTTTTTAATGCTTCATGCTTGCTTCCTTCTGTTCTGAACAGCTTTCACTGTAAAATGTCCTCATAAAATATGCATGCTTTTTACAGGAAAAGTTGTGATCAATTGATGCGTAGGTCAAATATGAGAAGAACTTAAATGAGTATGACACTATGATAAATACTGAATAGCCTCAGAACCACAGATGAAAAGATTGGCATATATATATCTTGTTTCATTCTACTGCTGAAAGCAGTTCTGGAAATAAATGAGGCTTTGAGCCAAAATTCAGCCTTTGAGAACAATACAGTGTGTGTGTGTGTATATATTAAAAAAAAAAAAAATACACGCATGTGCAAGGAAAGGATATACTGCAATCTACCAGGCACAGGGGCTTTAGTTTCATTTTGAAAGCCACTTAAAATAAAACCCAGTGGATGAAACAAAGAATCCACCCAAACATGAAGGCTCCAGCACCTTTGTTGAAAGAACAATAGCATATTACTCCTCATCCCTCTATCTTGTTGCAAGAGAAGCATCAAGGTAGTTATTGCTGTGATCAAATTAAAGAACGCTTCACAGAATTGTTCTTTAAACTCATCACTGTTTATAGAGATTTATCTTCATGTGCCAATAGTTATAAATGCTCTAATTCAATTGCTCTGCAGAAAATAGCCCAATAAAAGAAATATTGCCATTAGCCTAACAAAAGCAACCAGTAAATTCACTCACATGCACAGGCTCAAAATCTCAAATGAAAGCAATATTCCTGTATAAATACACTCTATTTTACCTAAATTCACTCTAACGATACATTTTCTAATCTGATGGCTCTCCCACCGGAGTACACATGATATTAATGAAAGCAAGATCAAATTAAACAGATGACATGATTAACAGTATTCGTTTCATGCATGACTGTTTTACCGGAGAGATAAAGACCTGAAAGTAATTACCACCCAGTAAAACTCCTTCACTGACCTCTCTCTGCGCTTGCGGCTAGCAGTCCTTAAGTACTGATGTTTTGCAACAAAGACCAGTGTCTTTCATCTGTGGGCTTTCTTTTAGGCTAGAAGCCGAGCACCTCTCCCGTCGCACGCACACAGTACCTCTGTATCTATGTCTGTAATGCAGCATAAAGATTACTGGGGAAACCTATCAAACCGGCAGGCAGCAACCTCGCCCGCCAATAAGCGCGAGGCACATGCGGAATCCAGCACATGCTCGCTGGGGCTCGCAGGCTGTCGCCGCTGCTTAGCGCGCTGCTAATCTAATTATAGCCGTTTGCCGGAGCACGGGCTGCCGAGGCACCGCGCGCGAGGAAGGGAGAGCTGAACAGATTACACCTTTTAGCCAAAAGCATCGACAGCTGGGATTGTTACTTGTCTGGGTGCATAAAGATAAAATTCCTGGTTTGGGGTTTTTGTTGTTGTTGTTGTTGTTTTCCGAATGATTTACCTACTTTAAAGGGGTTTGTCTCCATCTCTGAAAAAAAAGGATATACTTAGGAGTGCTCCTTCAGAAGCTGACCACTTGTAGTTTGCTACAGTGTTTATTCCAGCAGTAGGAATTCTTGTTTTGAATGTACACATGACGAGCGTCATACACACAGTGGATCTCAGATCGGTTTATGGACAGGACTTCGCAATCTACAACGCAGACCTCAGATCGGCGAGGCACCACACGCGTGCTTTCAGCGCACAGTAGCCCTACTGAAGTCAACAGGACCCCCTCTGTCCTTTACACGTGGGCAGATACTCAGATGACTCAAGGGCTTCTGTGTGCACTGGCACATAAAGTCCTAACTAAGCTTTCAAGAGGCTGTGGTGGAAATGCCAAGTAAATTTTTGCCATTATGCAAAACAACTGAATTCATTTGGAAAATACTTACTGCAAGCAAATACTCCTTAGAAGTACGGGGAACTAACTCAAGTAAGCCTTGCATGCATCTTATAAATACCTAAGTCCACAAAACTAAGGATTGTTATGATCCAAGAGACCATCGTGTATTTGAAAGATACTAAGAGCTTCTACAGTGTCAGGTAAATAATCATGAAAAAAGATACAGGCACCTGTAGTTTAGTCTTCCTTGATATTACATTTCCATTAATCTTTCCTCCGATTAGTACAAATTGGAAAACAATCTTCCAAAGTTTCCTGTTCCCATATGGTTCATATAATCGCCTGAGCTCTACACTGACAAAAGGTTTTCCCACGTCAGTGACAAAATGGAAGTACAGCCTGATTCTCAGAAGTGCCAGTGCCAGCTGTCTCTCAAGAGATGCAGTACATTTTTCATGATCGGTATTGCTAAAATATCATAATGCTTATACAAACTTTACAACACAATTTTAAGATGTTCCACTAAGTTACACATAAAACACATCCATAAACATTACATTTACAAGACCCCAAACCTCACTGCAATGATGAGTTCCTATGTGCCCACACTGGCATTTTCCTGGTTCTTTTCTCTTATCACCAACACCGTACAGTATCAGGCACAGTCCAAGTGCATGATCTTAAAAGTTGTTTATAAGCATTTTTATCTACCTTACTTCAGTACAAAAATTATATTTGCTACTACATAAAATGTTCCTAATGGAACAAGACTTCTGTGTGGTAACAGTGCAAGATGACATTTATTGCCAATACGTAAATAGCTGTGCCACAGCTTTCTTCATCTGCCAGTGAAAAACGCTCATAAAGAGTCGCTCTGTGCTAGAAGCAGACTTCACCTTGGTAAGAAAGAGATTCTCAAAGCTATACGTGGCTAGAAAAAAAAATGAAATGCAGGAATAGTGACATTTTGCACCTTGATTCAACGTTCAGTCAACATTGTTTTGTGTTGGAATAAACGAAGGTGGCTATTTTATTAAGTCTTCCTTTTCAGATAACTTCATCTAAGGAGCTCATCAATTTTTACCAACTGTGCTTCTTTAAAATACTGTAGAACATTCCAAGTTTTTCAGCAGTACGGCTTGAAGCCAGAAAACTATGTATTTCATGAATAAGGGCATGAGGGCAGTTATACAATGGTTAAAAACTTAATTTAAAAAGAGATTACGAGACACATGAAGACAAGGTGTGCAATCACTTGATCAGATCCACAATGATTTTCCTAACGTTTTGCCAAAGGTAGCAACAGGGGAACAAGACCAGTGGTCCTGACCCTAGTCCTCTGATGCAGCTATGGGGAACGCTCCTGTTTGCTAAGCAAAGGAAAAGACACACACACACACACACACACACACTAAAGACATCATGGTAGACTTAAATCATTCTTTTAATCTAATCCACATTCACACCACCAAGGCACCTATGACAGGTGACAAAATGACCAAGAATCCTTAAACAGGAATTAACCAGGCTTCAGCTGCCACAGGACTCTCTGTTTTGGCTCCCTCCCATGCAAGCTGCTAAGCCTACGAATCCCCCACCTCTGCCCAGAAGACCCCCAAGCCCTTGCGGCTCCCTCCTGCGCGGGTCCAGCACCGCTCCCCAGCAGCCAGCCTGCTGCCTCCTCCCCACAGAGCTGCTGGCTCTGAGGGCAAGCACAGCCCATGACCCCAGCAAGGGCTGCCCTGGCACTGTGCTCTCAACATGCCATTGCAGCAGGCTGTTTATTCTAGGAGTTGCTTTCTTTTTTAAAACATCATGGTGGCAGCTGTAGTCGGGGGACCCATTGACAGCTGCAAAGTTGAATTTCAAGAGACACCTACTTGTCTCTGCAACACAATCAGCATTCGCTAAACCTCTGTGCTTAGCTCAGCAGACCAGTCAGAAGAGTCCCAATTTTAACAGTCACTTTGAACCATCGCAATGACGTGCCGGGCAAGGAAGGCATGGGGAACAGCACTGCGGGTCTGCCGTTTGGAGCCAGCAGCGGTTCACGAGGGCCCACGTTCGGCAAAGGCAGGTGGCTGAAACTCCAACTGAGAACAATGTAGAGCTCCACCAGCCCGCCCCGCCGCCCGCGGTGACCGCACTCCAGCACCTGGACCATGCACAGGACCTACGACAGGATACAGCCAGGTACAGGCACGCCAGCAAGAGAGGCCAAGAGAGGTTTCATGAGGACACAATCAAAAGAGACTCCTCAGCTCCAGCAAGTCTCTGCTGGAAGCGAACACACTGTGAAAGGTGCGCGAGTTAGCCAACATTCGGCAGACTTTCATCGAAAGCAAAAGCCTGTCCCTGGCACGAGTTATCTGCCTGTGCTAAGCTTCAGGTTCCTGCTCCTCTGCATGGAAACAGAAGGTCTCTATGCTGTTTTTAGAAATTAAAAGCAAGTTAGGTTTTCTCTAAGCCCTGTTCCTTGACAGAACAGTTATTCAATCAAAGTCTTCCAAAACCATATGGTCTGAGGCAGATGCCCATCACAGAGGGGAGGAGAGAGGAAAACCTATGGGGGGCATGATGAATTCATCATGTGACACTGAAACCAGCATCTTACAGTGAAAACTGTCTAGATAGCACATTAATGAATTTTACACTTCACTTAGGCATATCTAAGTGAATTAACAGACAGATTACTATTTTGGGAACAAATAACTTTTTACTATGTTATAATCACTTGTATAAGTACTTACATATCCAATGATTTCAATACAAAAATATTTAAAATAAAAAATTTCTGACATGTCTTGCAACTAAACACGTTCGATACCACTTAAACTTTGACTTAAAAATACACCAAATATGGCTTGGAAACCACTACCTACCTTGATTAATTAATTCGATTTTGCAAAGTATAGTAAACATATGGAATGAAAATGAGTTAAACAAAAAGGCTGGTGAATTAACATGCTGCATTTCTAAAGATAATACTGTGTATATTTCCAAGCTGTATCCTTGAGAGGTTGAACTGAACCAATTACTGTAATGAATATTCTACTTGGCTTGATGCATTCATTAGACTTTTAGAAATAAGCTAAACCATCCCGTGGTTATGTATACATAACAACAAAATCTTAAGATTTTTGTATGGTACTTTTTACATTTACACAGATTAAAAGATGAGGGGACAATTTTTTTCTTCCACAAATTTTTCTACATTTCAATTTTCCTTCCCAAAGAAATGCTATTTTCTTTTTCTTTTGAAGACTACCTTTGATTTCACAATAGTTATTTGTTGGGCTCCTTCCTTTCCTAGCAAGTACTTGGCGGAGTTTGGGAAGTCTGCAAATTGGTGGCAAACTCATCGCAAGGCCCATCATGACTCACGGTGGAAAATAAAACATGGACCTAGGTGTTTGCCATATGAACTTTTCTCAGGAAGTCACAAATGCCAGGCTTCAAGGTCAGCACTCAGCGTGGAAAAATCTATGTTCATTTAATGGAGCACAGGGACATTTCTTAGATTGATCTGATTTCAGTTGGTAAGACAGCAGTTACCTGTACATGTGTGTACATGTCAGTGCTATCGATCATGTTTTGAAGTTGGTCAGCTAACCTGCAACTTCAGAGCTTTCTTTTCAAATATATATATTATAATTCTATATTAATTATATAAATATTAATATAATTATGTGTTATTATGTTCCTAAATACACCAGACAGCACTCCTCTGGATGCTTAATAACAGGCAGAAACATATCAATATTAAAGCCAGAGATTCTCTGCAGGATGGCACTAAGATTGATTGCTACAGAGTATTTTTATAGCATTCATATTAACTTTTTTTTCTCAGAATCATAAAAAACAAAGAAAAAATCCCACATCCCCACATTCCAAAGGCCATTAACTGTCCCTTGTGTCCACAGACATTCACATTAGCAGTATTTTCAACTGAAGACACCAGTCCATCACTGCCACTTTGGAGAAGCAGGAGAAGAGCAGTTAAGCTGTCAGTGAGGTGTGTTTCACCCTACCACTCATGGATGCAGTAAAGAAGGATCTGCAATGAAGTCTGCAGGAGGTTTACTACACTGAGCACTTGCACCTTGGCCACACAACCAGACATGGAAGAAAACAGTATTATTCTGCTGGTTAAGAATTACTCTTAAGAGCACAGGAGTCCTGAATTCAAACAATAGGTCATTTTAAAGACTTCACATCAGCCTGAAACACGCTTTCTGTCACGTACCACTCCAACACACCTCCATCCCAGTGTCGACCTTCCATTTCTCCTCAAGCTCCTTCCATTTTTTCCTTCGGTGCAACATTTTCTTCGACCTCTACACTGCATTTTAGCAGTCACCTCAAACTATACCTCCATCCCAATGTTGACCTTCCATTTCTCCTCAAGCTCCTTCCGTTTTTTCCTTCAGTGCAATGTTTTCTTCCACCTCTACACTGTATTTTAGCAGTCACCTCAAACTATATGACTATCTTTCATGCCCTCTTGCCTTTCCACCCAACTTATTTTTTCCCTCCACTACCTTTCGTCACAGCTAGCAGCAGAGATGCGGTATGAACTGCCCACGTCAGAAGGCAACACACCTGTCAGCACAACTGCGACCTTAGCAAGACCAAAACCTGTGTGCCTCCTACCCACCACTCCATGACCACGGGCTGACCAGCTAGATGGCCACGAAGTGGGTGAACCACAGAAAGGGACCACACTACTTATCAGTAACACAGAAAGCATAAGAAATAGCCTTAAATAGTGTATCCAGGCCATGGACCCCATATAGTGCATGACTGATGCATAAAAATCAACTATCATGACCCAGTGAGCCCAAGATAGTAAAATACATTATAGAAAAAGCAGCTTCTGCTTCCAAACAACCAAGTAAGAAAGAGACATTAGCAGACCATAACAAACAGGTTTAAAAAGAGGCAGCAATAAAAGAAGCCCCAAAACCAAAAAACCCTAAACACGACTGATGTAAGATGCTGAAGTCCTAACACAAGCTATAAGAGTAGCAAAAGTCAACTGCTCACAAGGACATAGAAGATTAAAACTACATTGGAACAAGCCACAAAAGGGCTTCATAAGTGGAGATACATTTTTTTGTACTTGATGTGGTGGAAAACAGGGATCCTGAGAGCATCACTTAAGCCAGAAAGCTGACAGACAAGTACAGATTTTCCTCAGAGGAAGAGTAGAAAAAAGAGCTTGCAGTATAGTAAGCGTATTTCCAGTACCTCCACATTATTAATCTTCATCACCACTGCTGGCTCTTTCTTCTCCTTCTCTATTTAGTATCATTTTCATTATGACCACCTTACTGCAGTGGGTAACACAATCTGATGCAGAGTATAACTAACTGAGATATCTATTATAGATTGGCCCAGGAAAATTTTAACTACAAGTCTTCCATCAGAGGACAGGTGTAATTTTTCAAAAATGCTATGCTGCAAACAGCACAAAAGCTGAATGATGAAGTGTAGCATTCCCCCCTTTGAAGGAAAAGATCCATCAGGCTTCTGTAATTAAGAATGTTATTTCCAATTCTGAGTAGAAAGAGCAGCTCCGAGGCTTTCTTTGATCTTGTGTGATGACAATGAAGATCCATCAAGCTCTCTAAAGCCCATTGTTTTTTTAATTCTTCAAAGACTGTTTTTCCCTCTCTTACATCTCTCTATGCGAGAAGTTGTTTGTGTTGAGCTGCAAGATGCAACTAGAAAGCAAGTCAAGGTGTGACTGTTGGAACATGAAGTGGTTCCTTGCACAGATGCTAATGCATATAGGCACTCACTCAAAACCTGCCCCGCTTGCTGGGAGCTCAGACACTGCAAACCTTCGAGACTTCAAGTCTCCAGTCCACACCCATAATTCAGAGTTTCAGAGCAACTCTCAGATCTTATTACTTTACACAAGAGTTGAAGATATTCAGCACAATGAATCCCAGGAAAAAAACTAACTTCAAATGCAGTGGCTTTGGTTATCATTTCAAGGTTAACAAGTTTGAAGACAGACCACTAAATATCAAGCCTTTTTAGACAAATGTAAATTTTTTAATCTTAGAAAGATTGTTAATGACTAGAAATTGTGTCTATTTAAAACCAGCAACTGTGACTCACTATACCAGAGCCCAGTTTCACAGTCTTCTTACAAGAAACCAGAAGCATTTTGCTGGCACAGACGAAGAGCCTCTCCAGGAAGAGAGGCTTAATTATTTAATGGAGCAAGCCAAAAGCCCTTTTATAAAAGAGTCTTCCTGACTCTCATTCCTTATTATGTTCCTGAAGAAGAGCATACTTGCATCTCGGACGGCTTGTAGACCTAATACTTAAGTTCACGGGGATGGTAGGATCCCAGACCCTGCTCCCGGGACTGCTTGTGGCTTCTAGCTATTCCTCTAATGCAAAATGAGCACACAAATGACATCACTAGGGCTATGACAAATTAGTATAAAGGGGGACAGACGAGTGCCTACACCTCAAGCCTGGAGACTCCTATTCCTTGTTTTCCACCCTTTTCTGCTCAAATGGTCAGACACTCCCCTCCCTGCACAGTGTTCCAACTACGGTGAGGGGGAGCGATGATTCTACCAAAATTAGCACGGGAGCTAGGGAGTGCTCTTAAGATAGGAAACATGCACCGGGGGATCTCTGTCACATCCTAGGGGCAAATTACTTACTGGTCTGCCTCCTGAAACATTTCTTGGGCAAAACAGCAGGCATTTTCTTCACCTTCCCTTCCTAGGCCTGGGGGCAAAAAATGTTGCACAATTTCCCTGCAGCACGTGCCTGCATGGCATAGTAGCCTCACACAAGTCACCACTTGTAACCCTACTGCTGTGGAAAACCAGAATTTCTTCAGGTGGCCATCCTCATGAAGTGCTGGCTGTTGGCAGGATCAGTCCCAAATCAGATGGAGCCTTTTATCCCTTTGTCCCAGCTGCAAATCCCCCGTGCTTCCAGAATAGGTTTCTAAAAATCACAGGCATCAGCATCTTCAGTTTTACATTAAACAAAATGCAAGTATGTAACAACCTTTGTCTCACTGGCACTGAAATTTAACACTGCTGACACACCAATCATTTTAGTAGCCATTTATTATTTTGGCAAGTTATATCAACTAAATATTAGGAATAAAGCAGGCTAATGGTTATAGGCCTGAACCTAGTCTTCACTGCAAACTGAAATACATTTCGTAAGCACAAATATGCAGCGAGTATTTCTCATCTTTTCTAATACTGTACTGTCCCGTGAAGTACAGCACATTTTTGAGATCATTGGTTTCTCACTACCTCAAGCAGGTGATGTCTCAGTGGTGAGTCTTAAAGTCCCAAACATGTCAGAGGGGGAGAGGGAAATCAGTAATCCCGTAACTACATAACCTTCATAGCATAACTATAATCCTTTTTTGTCCCTATAGAAATTAGGTATAAACATGGGAAAATAAGGTCAAAAGGTGACCACTCAAAATTAAGTGAAGTCAGAACTGGAGCTTTCAGCCTGTCTCAAACATGTATCTCCTGCATGCTCTAAGATAATGTAGTCTTTAGCGATCTGAACAAGAAAGTTTCTCCTTGCTCCTCAAACTTCTGCCTTAATGGGGTCTAAAGAAGAACCTGCTCCAAAGCTAATCGGCAAATAAAACAGACACTGACATTTTCAAAGCAAATTCCAGCAGTCTGTAGTCAAAACATAAGCTGCATAACCACAGTAAAAGAGCTGCTAGAGAAGGGAAACATGAGCAAGTTCCAAAGTTGCGTAAGTGTTTAACACTGACTTCACTATACGTATTATTCATATTTTATAACAAACTGCATACCTATGAAAAACACTGCATAACTTAAAAACCATCATGATTTCTATACTCAGTTGGACTGCTGCATGCAATCCCCATATCCCACCCACTAGCATCAATACTTGTATTTGGAAGGACCAAGTGGAAGCAGTGTAAATAACCCTGCACATAGTACTGAGTTTTCACACTGATCAGTTCAGCACATAAAGCTACAGCATTTACATGGTTAACCTGCAAGGTCTACCCATTTATACCACTTAAAGTTTTCAAGCTATTCTGCATACTCAGAACTGCCCCATTTATATAATTCCATATGTCTTTCATCAAAACCAAATTGAAATAGCTTTGAAATATTGACAATAAGAAGAATTTAGAAGGCTCGTTTTCTCTTTGGGTACTTGGGATGTAATAACCTTTTGTGGTAAATTAGTACACTATGTCAGGAAACAGTAGCTTCTACTATTGCTTTGCACCTCATCAACACAGTCAGACAAAAACCAAACAAATCAATCTATGAATACTTTTTTTTAAATTCTAATTTATAAGTTAGGGTAAAGATTTAACTATGTTTAGAAGCACCTACTCATTCAGAACAGGGGATTTAAATTGACATTTACAGATCTGAGATTGCATAAAGGAAAAGTCTGAAAATTATCTTTCACCTTCTTTAGTAGTCACAGGGGGGCTTAGGTCTCTTTATACATGTTTCTTCAACTCCCAATGAAAGGGGAGATTTGGAGTAAAACCAGAGACTCCTTGAAGTCTCCCCAATGATATCGTATACTAGAATATCTCATGTCTCCCATCCGATGACATCTCTTCAGCCTTCCTGCAGCTGAAATCTGAGTTAACATTTGGCAAAACTTACAGATAACTTCCTCAAATAAATAAAAATACAAGAGGAAAAAGTACCAAGCCAAACTGGGGATATGTGAGATGGACTGGAGATTTAAAAACAAACAAACAAAACCAACAAAAGAAAAGAACCCAAACACTGAAATCTGTAGAAGCTGATGGCCATGAGAGAGATGCAAACTTGAGAAGTTTGCCATGTCAAAAAAAGCCCAAAAGAAAAAAATCAAGTGAAAAAAGTCACATGTGCAAAAGAAAGGGGCAACAAAATCCACACCTAACAGGTATTAATAGGCAGAGAAGTCCAGAAAATGAAGCATGCCTTCTAGGTGGCAGTACATCTTTGCTCACCTCATCAGCTTTCAAAGCCTGCTGGAGGCAGATCTACAAACCTTGTGAGGAAAAAAGTGAAATTGTCATTGTTGTGAGATGCAAACAATGTCTACTACTACAAATCTCAGGGGAACTTACCCGTAGCTACTTTAAAAACAGATTTCTCCAGGCAAGATCCTCCCCAGCAACAACACAAGCAGCAGCTCAGACTTGCCAACCGTACTTCTTGCAGCATGCACATAACATTTTTTTAATAGATGAATAGATTTAATTTACATAGTCTCCAAGGCAGTCAGATGGAAAAACAGTATTGATTTCTTGTCTGACCCCCTGCAATTCAGCACTTCGATCTAAGGAGCTAAAAAGGCAAACACCCTGACCCGTGGTTAAATACTGCAGTCTGCAGCACACAGCATTTCCTCAATGGAGAATAAGATAGTTAAGGCCAGGGTCATGCCCTGGTGAAGACCAACCATCAAAATGAAGGCACTGCTGGAGCTGGTCGTTATCAGGGACACCACCAGCAGGGCAGACCCCACAGCAAGTAGCAGCGAGAAGACACCTCTTCTTAAACAAAGATTATCACATCCAACTGAAAAGCATAGTCTGTTGGCAGGTGGGGTTAAGTATTTTATGTTTGAAAGTACTGTGAAAGAAGACAGAGGACTTACCCTCCACATGCCCTGACCATCAGAAGAGCGAGCCTGTGAAAAGCCTGCAGAGGCTGTACTCGTGAGAACACCTGGGAACACTTCCCACGTTGTTTTGGTTTTTTGTTTTTCTAAACATTAATGAAACTCACTGTAGCTTACAACTGAGAAAATGAAGACAGAAACAAGGATAAGAAGATAGAACAAAGCTAAATATAGGTATAGTTACCTGATGCTTTAGATAACTAATGAGTCATTTAAGTACTTGCACTAGAATTAAATCATTTGAAAATTAAAGGCTGCTGGTGCGCAATCTATAGAAGAATGGAAGACTACATTACATGCATATCCAAGGCTACATCTCATAGATCCTCTTTTCCTCCTCTTCCCCAAGATTACCTGTATTTTATGTTACATGATGAATCCATTTTGTTCTTCATACAAAGTCCTTTAACACAAAGGATGCCATTAATTTGAAGAGACTCAAAATATTAAGCTAACAAGATGTGAAGCTACCCATAAACACCTTCTGCTTCCCTTAACACTGAAATTTAAAACATTGACGGTACTAAAATAGGTGAGTGGAGTAACTTGGCATAATCATAAGCAATTGGTCAAGAAAAATGTGATCTAATGTTTGTAATTTAAAATTATCTTGCAATCTGACTTACAAGATAAGGAAAACAAAGGTATCATTCAGGTGAGTCAACGTTTTCATTACAGACTGCCTACCCCACTGAAAACTCAAGTGAATGAGCATTGCAAAAGAACATGTTCTTACAGAAGGAAGTTATCAAGATGTAACTTGAAACAGTCAGAAAGTAAGCATGGTTTATTCATTTCTTCAAACATGTTCTTATTAGTAGAACACAGAAAGAGGACACATGACAAATAAAAAGCTCTACAGAAGACAGAGCCCTACAGGAATAATCTACAGGTAACAGAAAAGTTCATTTAGAATTCATGCAAATATATCAAGTTTGGATATCAGAATTATTACATTTTAATGCCAAGCAATTCTAGCTAGAGACAACTTAAATCATACTGAAACGACTGACCGATTTTTGGCTGAGGTCATGCATCTTAGTCTTGCTTTGTCCAAGCAGTCCACCACAGAGCACTGCTCATCAAATACTGTTTGTATGACACATGAGAAAATACTTCACTTCCCTGAAAGTTTACAGCACCTAACCTAATATAAATTACAACCTGTGGCTTCAACAAGCAGCAGCAATAAGAGAAAATGAATTTTTTGTAACGATATTAAACAGATTATGCATAAACATGTCTCTTTCTAGAAAAGACCTTATAGATCAGAAAACTACTTTGAAGATGTTGGCACATAAATATCAGGGAAGGTTGATTTAGGTTCCAGATTGTGCATTTATCTAGCATAAGTATTTATGCTTATTAAGTCTATTAAGAACCCTATTATTAAGAAGTTGGTTAATTGTTGGGGGTAACAAGCTCTTCTCATGCCATGGTGCCACAGCAGGACGACTCAGGGACAATGGTGAAAAAATAAAATCAGCTATGAATGAGTTCACTGAAAAATTATTTTCTATTCTTTGTATTCTTCAGACTTCTGTAAGTCAGAGAGCCTAGTATTAGCTCATTGGGAAAAATTAAATAGGGATTCTTTTCATTCAGCACACACTCTAAGAAACAGGCCTGAGTGGAAACATTTAATTTTATCACATAGCAGGTAATTCTGGATGACCTACCATGACAACCACCATGACATCAGCTACCCCTATGGAAGAATAAGGGCTATCGTGAAAGGCTACATTTGGTGGAATGATGCAACTTCTGCTAAGCTGGGAGACAGCTCCAGAACTGGCAATCACAGTGGTAAAATTTCAGGAGAACTGAAGTCCTCCACTGGGAATCCACTTAAGGCTCACCACACTGCATGCAAAGAGAGCTGCTTCCCCCAGCGAAGAGCTCTTTTCAGTGCAGAAAACACACAGCCGCTGCCTTCTGAACAGCTCAATGCTCCTGGTCATCACTAACCAGGGCTAAGTGAAAAATCCACAGCTGCCATTTAATGATCAAGATTAGCAGTCAATTGATTAATATGACCTACTGGCCCCATTTCGTATGTCAAGTCCCTTACGCAACCATATCTGGTAGATGCAACAGGAGGGTTATGCCACCTAATGCCTTAATTCTGTAAACTTTCCCACTTGGACAGGGCCCCAAAAAACTTTTTGTGTTAAACAAAAATTAGATTCACCACAGGATTTAAACTCCTTTACAACAGAGAGAAGATTCGCTGTGATCAGAACAGAGAAAACAATCTCTGTCCTATATTACATGTTTTTGGAATATCCTTCCTCATAAATTTAAGTTAGTCTTCATTTTAAAAATTTTACAAAGTCCAGAATTTGGTTGTTGGTGGGGTTTATGGCTCTTCCAGGGAAGTAATAAAAATCACACACCTAGAATTTTGACAGTGTATTTATGGCAATTAATGTAGCTGAAAATTTCATCATCTCTGAAAACATTCACTAAAGAAACTGCAGGAACACCTAGTTTGTTTCATTATTAGGGGGTGGAAGTGGAAGATCTGTGCAACTCCTAGGAGAATAAACTTTACAATTGTCACAGCTTAAAGAATAGCTTCCAAAAGAACAAGTTTGTACCTTACCCTGAGTCATTTCTGCATATCAACGTTGACTAGTAGCTGGGAGCTTATCAAACTGTTGGTTGTTGTTTCGTTGATTTGGGGGTTTCGCGGGTGGTTTGGTTTTAGTTTGTGTGTTGGTTTTTTTGTTTGGTTTGGGTTTTTTTGTTGTTTGTTGGGGTTTTTTTAAGAGTTTAACTATAAAAAAACAATCAGGAGAAAAAGTAGGAGCAATCCACACATCTCTTCCCCTCAAGTCACCTCCTCTACAGAAACTGACTGAAGAAATTCAGGTTGACATGAGACAATGCAAAAACCTCAAAAGTCTTCTACGTATCTGTGTGGCTGTCCTGGTTTCAGCCACGGTAGAGTTAATTTTCTTCATAGAAGCTAGTGTGAGGCTGTGTTTTGGATTTGGGATGAGAAAATGTTGATAAAATACTGATGTTTTGGGCTGTTGCTAAGTAGTCAAGGACTGTCCAGCTTCTTGTGCTGGCCTGCCAGCGAGAAGGCTGGGGGTGCATGGGAAGCTGGGAGGGGACACAGCCAGGACAGCTGACCCAGGCTGGCCAAAGAGATATTCCATACCATATGATATCATGCTCAGTATACAAAGCTGGGACGAAGAAGAAGGAAGGGGTGGAGGGACATTCAGAGCTATGGCGTTTGTCTTCCCAAGAAACCATTACATGTGATGCAGCTCTGCTTCCCTGCAGATGGCTGAACACCTGCCTGCCCGTGGGGAGTGGTGAATTAATTCCTTGTTCTGCTTTGCTTGTGTGCGCGGCTTTTGCTTTACCTGTTAAACTGTCTTTATCTCAAACCATGAGTTTCCCCACTTTTACTCTTCTGATTCTCTTCCCTGTCCCACCGTGGGGGAGTGAGCGAGCGGCTGCGTGGGGCTTAGTTGCTGGCTGGGGCTAAACCACAACACTGGCTTCCAGCAGTGAGTGCCCAGAGCCACCTGGGAGACAAGGGGCAGCTCCAGACAGGGACCACAAGGGTCACAGCAGTGAGTACTTCACTTGGACACTGAACTCCAGTGTGAACGCAGCCCTCTCCTCCAGATGGCATCTACAAAAAACATTGATGATCCTCCTAGCACTGCGGGGCACCTTCAGGTTTGAAGGCCACATAAAATGCAGGCAAAACAGTGCTGGAAACTGACCTAACTAAAGCCCAGAAATATCTGGAGAAGCATCAAGAAATGGTGAATTGATGTTTACAAAAGGTTTGTGTAAACTAAATAGAAGTCTCAGACTGAAGATGGGCAGTGGTCTGGGTATGACTTCACGGCAAAGAGACTTTCTTGTCGTGTTAGGAGTGGAACTGTATATAGCTATACATAAGAGATACGATTGTCTTCATACTATTCACTGACCTCTCTCAGTATCACAGCAAGTTTTGCGGTCCTCTTTTTACCTCCATCATCAGCTTCAGATATAGTTCACCAATATCACAATAATATGGCTGAGTCTGAAATCCTGCGAGAAGTGTAAAATGAGCAGACACCAAACAAAAACCAGAAGGAAATCGCTTTAGCAGTGAAAGAAAGATCGATCATGAAAGATCTTGTCCCTTCTCCTCTCTGCTTCTTGCAACTTTCCATTTCTTTGCATGCTGGCCCACCCACTGCCAGGAAGGGCTGCCAATTTTGGCTCATTCTGTATCTGTCAGAAATGCTCTGCTGGACTCTCATCTCACCACTCCTCTCACAAGCCCTCCACAGACCTGTATCTCTCTTCTTTTCCGGCTTTTCTGCAACACTAACCACACTGAACTGGAGGCTTGGACAACCTCATCTTCCTCAACTGCTTTACTTCCACATGCCATGTCTGAGCCTGGCCCTCTCTCTCTAGTTTTGCCTCTCCACCAGTGTCTCTGCAATGCTCTCTCCCAAGCAAGCTTTGGTGTCCCTTCGTCCTTCCCATGACATCGCTCACCTTTATGGGGATCCACTCCCTCCCCATGCCTGTTCCTCCTTCCCCAAGACTTCCTCCATGTTCTGAGGTGCCAACTGACCCACTTGCCCCAGCCCTCTCACCATCTCAAATCCTTTCACTAAGCAGCTTCCAAACATGCTGCTCAGCAGCACTGCAACTTGTCTCGCCACCAGACACTTTCTACCACCACCTTCCCTCTTCCAGGGCAACATCTTTCCTCTGCTGACCTCCTGTCAAGACCTCCTTCCTCCTTTGCTCCTGCTTGAGGAGGAATTTCACTGAATAAGGATGTTGGATAATTTTGTGTGGTGTACATTAATGTGTGCCTAAGGAACAGTAAGCCCCTTATTCTCAACTCAGGTATAAGGTTTTAAAACATTTTTGAAGACATGAATAATGAAGGACACATCAAAACTGGAAGTAGGATGCCCTGCAACATACATTTGCTTAAAAAATACTGAGCTAGATTAGTCCAGCACCTTTCCTTAACATTCATTTTTCTAGATAATGGTAGTGCGTATATTTAATCTCCAGACTCTGCTAAGAATTTGAGTAGCAGAAATGGAAGGAATAGAAGCAGCATAAAGTGCAAGTTCAGTAACCAAAACCTGCTAAAAATGGCAATCATCAACTGGAAACAAGAAAAGAATAAAGACTATGTGCATGTCGGTCTCAACTATGAGCTGCTGAGCTGCTCTTATTAAGCCATCTGTGATGGGGGTCCTGGGCAAAGGCTATCCCAGGAAGAGAAAAGTGTATTATGAATGATGAGCTTTCAGTAAGCTGGAGATCCACAACCTTTTCCTCTGAGAAACAGAGTTAAAAGAACAGCAGGACATTTAAACCAGTTGAAGAAAGAAAACCACTAAAAATTTTAAGCCACATTTTCAACTACTCCAGTACCTTCAGCAGACAATCAAAATGAGAGCTTGCACCTTTCAGAGGTGCACACTCGGTGAAAACCATATTGTCAAGAAAATGTAGTTTACTCACCAACTTTTCTCCTGTGAATCAACAGGAACACAACTGTTCAAAACATGTATGGGAAGAAACAACTGTTCATTTTGAGGAAGAAGATTTCTACGGCTCAGAAAAAACAGATATCAAGCCTATCACATGTAACAGGTAACGTAGCACATGTTACCCGCAGCATAATCAGTAAGATGAGTATACACCGATGAATTCATGCATCAGTATTCTTTTGCACAGAACCACAGTCATATTTTTATATCACGTAGCAGAGCCGCAGCACAGTGTAAGAAAAGTTGGTGCCAGTAGAGGGAGGCAGTTGCTCTCCAGGACATACATCTTCACATTCCCTGATGCACAGTAGGAAGCCAACGAGTTTGTTTTTGTGGAAGTGAACTCACCCTTCAGCCATTGTGTAAATGTGGCTTTAAATCAAGCTGTAATTAGAATTTGGTGTATTTAACAAAACCCCTCTTGTTGCTTCTCTTTTGCAGCTCTAGACAGGAAATAAATGTATTCATGAAAGAAAAAGGAAAAAAGTTTATGCCTCTTCCCGGAGCATGTCCTGGCACGCATGCAAAAGTAAGCACAAAACAATAAGCTTAAGGGACACTCAATCTTCACATCACATAGGAACACAAAGATCTCTCAGCTGGTCCACTGTTAAATGTCACTTCACTTCTATCGATATTCTGCTTCACCACATTAACCTTGTTAAAAGATACTAACAGTCCAACACTTGGAGTCTAGCTTTTCTTCATAAATTTAGTTTACTTGGCAGAAAACACAAGTGGAAATCCTCTGCTAAAGACTCGGGCAAATTAAGACTGCCACGTATTCATTTTTGGACAGATCTTTTATTTCCCCCTTATTTTAACTGTTATGGCCATAGCATTCCCATTTTTAACCAAATAGCTTTCCCCCCTTGCAGTACACAGACTGGTACCCCTGAAATAAAACTGTGTGCGTTTTCTTCAAATCCACTTTATTGCAATATATGTTGCACAGTGTGATTTTATTTTGTTGAAGTTCTTTATGGACTAAACTGCGTATTTTCACTGCACTTTACATTGCCATATGAGGAACTGCATGGCAAATAAAGTTGAGTCCACTCAGAACAACAAACAATTTCAACTCTATTTTGACTCCAAAGCTTATGAAGAACTTCATGGTGGTGACAACAACAGTGGATGCAATAGTAGACTGGTGCAAGGAAGTAGGGAAAAAAAAAAAAAAAAGATATGCTCACAGCCACACAGCAAGTTAGCTGCTGATCTAAGAACAAAAAGTTTCTGCTCTTAATCTAGACCTTCTTCCCAGTGAGTCAAAACCTACTGGTAACTATCTGGTCTTATAAAATTTCAGATTCTTTAGAAGAAAGAAAAAAGAGACCAACCGCCATTCACTTGCTTAAATGCATGCAACCATTGCTTAGGATTCATTAAGTTATTTACCGAAGTTACTTAGTTTTAGGAGAGTCTGAAAAGCATGCCTTTTCAAAACCAACTTATTTCAAGAACATAAGCTTTAATGCCCTAATTCCCAACAAATCTTCTATTATGCTCCAAGTTTTAAGAAACCTAGGGCTGGTACTCAAAAGATAACCTTGTTCTGAAGTCGGTTTGCAGTTTAATCTCTAAATGGAAAAGATCAAGGTAAAAACAAATATTGGGAATAGATTATCATCCTACACCTGTAGGGGAATTCTTACATTTGTTGTTTTGTTGGTTTTTTGTTTGTTTGGGTTTTTTTGACATAGCCAATACTAGCCTTTCATGAAGGTAGGATAATGAATTTTGGTTCAGTACTGATTCAAAATGACAGTTCAAAAATTCTTATTATGTGCACAGTTTCTGCTTCTGAAACTAAATCACCGGAACAAGAGCTCACAAGTATTCAGCATCCTAATTCTTATTGTATCTCTACTAATACAAAAAAATAGTTTAAAATTAAACATCCTGCATTAAAAAAACCCTAAATTTTCCACAGCTAGAGAGACAATAAGTGCACTTATTTTCGCTCACCTTCTCTGATTCATAGAAAACAAGAGTTTTTGTTTGTTGTTTTGGGGTTTTTTTGCACCCCTCCCCTCCCATCCAGAAATTGTCACAGTATAGTGTGATGATGCACAACTGTGTGAAACTTTATGAGTATTAATGTCTAACCAAGCCAGCAACTCTGAAAAAAAAAAAAAAAGAGGGAGAAATCCCCTAAGGCATGTAGCCAATGGTATGGTGCCATAACTAGGAAAGGGGAAGTTTCTACACTAACTCCTAAAGAGGAAGCATACAATAGGATTAGCCTTATCTTATTTAAGTTTCTTAACAGCAAGACTGCATCCTCCTGACAGCATTCTGTTTCCAGCAGGACTCAAATTCCAAGTAAGAATCATTCTTAAAATAAAGTAGCAATAGCTATGTTTGGCAGAGCTGGAACCATAAGGACAGCACAAACAGCCAAAACAGTTTATTCAGGTTTGACTCAAGAGGAAAAACTGCATTTCAGGCTAGATAAAAATAAGACACAACATAGGCAAAGAAGCTTCAAGACTACCATTTTTAGGTCATGCCATGTATTTTTTCCTGCTTTTCAATTCATACATAGGAAGGTCAAATCATAAAGTGGCTTCCACTGTGGCATTTCAATCCAGATTATTCTCTACATAACAAGTAGCGCGTTTTTCTTCTCTTCACTTACGTACTGTTTTGCTCGTCTGAGAATGTTATTTACATTCATTTATTTCTGAGAAGCTTTTTTTAATCACTTCAAAGTACCAGCATCCTAAGCATAGCTATCTCATGCTCCATGAACTTCAGTGCAAATGCTGTAAGCGTTTCTTTTCTTCTTAACAACTTCATTACACTGTTTATATGGGATACAGTGCTAGTACTGTAACCACGCAAAGCAAATATGCTATAGTAAATGTAAGCTTTACTCAAAGTGTAGCTTTAGAAGTGTTTATGGCATACTCCAGCCTGGACTGCCAGTGCTAGTGTAGGGAGAAAGGCAAAAAGGTAAACTAAATGGCAGACTTTTCGTGCAAACAAGAATTTTGGAACAGTCAAGTTGAAAACCTATGGGCTAAATGTATTGCCAAAATGTGCCAACCTGTTTGTTGAAGTCTGCTGCATTTCAGTTCTAGATAGATAGTCTGAGTAGAAATGGTTGAATATTGGAAAAAATCTTACAAAAAAAAAAAGGGAGGGGGGTGTAATATTCCTCCTCCTTCTAAAGATTTGTGTATTGCTCCTTGCAACACCCTTCCTCGAAAGGGTATTGGGGGAAGTATGTCCAGTAATTTGATATTCTGTAACACAAGAAAAAATTTGAAAAATAGCAGCCAGGGAGAAATTTATGACTGTACAAATGCTAAAGATGCAGATTTGTAACTGTGACCATGCTGAGGCATTTTGTCCACCTTCAGGAAGCATTTCAGAAAAATAAATTTAAGTTGTTCAAAATTTCCTGGCAATATCTAATATCAAAAATCTCTATTATGTCTAAGTTAGCAGCTCCTGGATATAAGCTGTCCTTATGTTTACAGGAAGCATAATCATCAGACTGTCATTGTGTTCTCTCCCACACTAACATCTAAAAAAATTTTGCATAAGAATATACATTCAGTATTCATCTTAAAAATTCCTACTATGAATAAAAATACTCAGTAGTTTGAATATTTACAAAATTATTTTAAACAATGTTTGAAACTGTACTGAAATTCAGGCCTGTAAAACTGATTTTTTCATTGTTTTCCTCCAGATAAGCAAAATAGTTAATATTTGTAACTTGGATTCATGTACTTCTCTTATCAAGTCTCACATGGCAGCCTTCTCAAAGAAAATAATGCAGCTGTATCAGCAACACTGCTCTCCATCTTAAGTGTATTCATTATCACCTTCTCCATCCTGTCAAGGAAAAAAAAGTCCAAAATCCCTCCAACCCCAGACTCTCCTACAGCTCAAATCCCCCTCTTCCTCTTTGCTAACCCACTGCATCCCAAGCTACCCCTGCAAAAATTACCTCAATTCCTCTACAACATCTTCTCAAGCTATTTATTCATCATGAGATCATTAAGTATATGAGAGAGAAAAATGGTTAGAGAAGAAAGAAGCCTGGATCAAATACCTGAGAAACAGAAGTAGAAATTCCCTTCTTAAAAAAAAAGATGAAATGTACTTCTGGCAAGCTAATGGGCAAGTATCAAGTCATGACTTTCCTTCTGGTAGAATATAGCATGACCATGACCTCAGACCATCAGTCAGGGACCTTCCCAAGGAAATACAGCACTTGGGGAGAAAAGCAGCGTCAGGGACCTCATCCTAGAGGCAATTTTAAAAGAGAACTTCTGCCAGAAGTAAAACGCTTAAGTAAGACTGAAATCCCATTACTGAAGAAACTAGGAAGGCGAGAAACACCAACAGGCTCTTATAGTATAGAGTTTAAATAAAGACAAGGCTATTGGTGGGGGCAGAGGGGAATAGGAAAGAAAACAAAGTCATAAAAGTTGGTGTACTATGAAAATCTGTACTGTTGGTTTCACTCCTTTAGAAAAAATACAGTTCTATTTTAAGAACCTATTTTTTGACTGAGTTAAAACAACACTGTTGCATTTTACCTCCTTGAGCAGGAGAAAATGGAAAAACATTTACTGTTCTGAGCTTCTTCTGTACAAAATGGAAAATTATTATGCTAGCCCTTAACATTCCCATTGAATGAAGGCCTGTTTTTTTGTTTTGGCTTTTTTGTTTATTTGTTTTAAGGGGATAAAGACTCCACTGAAAGGCACACATGGCATGCACATAAAGCTGCTTTTGCTGATATCACTACCACAGAGCTAAGTACTTTAATTCAGGAAATGCAGAAAATAACTGAACAATCCGAGAAAAAAATCATAAGCAGTCTGAACTTGCTATTTTGAAATTCCAATCTAGTATTAAGGGCAATAAAGCAGAGAAAAGCCATGAATAAAATTCAACACCATAATATCTCAGAGATACAACGAAGCCTGAACAAATCAAAATCATCAGCTTTGGTTTGCAGTACAGAAGTTTACATTTGAATGCAGCTGGATCGCAGTCGACTAGCCAGCTCCCATAGCAGAACCTTCAAGCTGTATTGATTTCTATGGCAGAAAGGCACCGTAAATCTGCTTGAGCAGCATTGCGTCATTCTTTTGGTTGGCTTGAAGTAGTAAATTAAATGTTTTCCATTAGTATGGTAAAGAAGCTATACAATTTTGTTTTTATTTCGAATACAGTCTCAAGTTATGGAACACTTTAGCTAACTCTGCAGCAAGGACTACATGTTTCGTGTTTGTAAAGCCAGCAATTCAAGCTTATGTGAAACCAGATGTGTACACTGCACAGTTCCCAGGGCTGTGGAGGGTTTTTTTTTTTAAATGTGTTACTGTCGATTAAAAAAAGACCCTGCTTTTCAGTCAAATCATAGAATACACTGAAACAAAAACAACATGCTCTTGCGGAGAAGAGAGGAGAGTGGGAGAGGAAAGGGGGTGGGAGCAGAAGGAAAAATTAAGGGAGTAAAAACCACACACAGAGCAATGTATAAGCAATGCTGTAATACAAAGAGCAGCACAGTTCTAGGAAGCAATAAGCATAACATTACTTGAGGTAACAAGAACTCCTTGATCAATTATTCATATAATTTACAACAACAGTTACAGTGGCATCAATGAAAAAAAGGAATCTAGGGCAAATATAAAATCTTCACAGCTATGAAGTGCCCTTGATTTTCACCAGAACATTTGGCTTTCTGATATAATGTGTTTCTGGTTAGCAACACACCCCTTCAACAAAGGGAAACAAGACAGAAAGTCACAGAACAAACTGCCTTGCTGGAAGTAGTGACAGCATTCAAGGCTGCTTTTCAGTCCCAGACACTGTGCATCACCAAAAGCTGACAGTACCTTACACTTCTGTACATGAATCCTAACTACCACCACCCACTTAGGTACATGCATGCACCCCATGGCATTCTGCAAATACCTTCTATGTAGTCTTTACTCTCTCAATGTGTAAAATTGCACTTTTTAAGTGACATTCAGAAGAAATACTTTTTTTTTTTTTTTTTAGTGCATGGTTATCTCAGCTTCTGTTGCTTCGTGTACTCCTAAGGTAAGTGTAACAAAGGGAAACAGAGAGAAGTACTTGTGGTTTGTTTGTTTTTTTTTTTTTCTTCCAGTTTGAAATCATTCTATAATAGTCATCAGGTTTTCTGCTCTGCCAGGGTTTCACAGTATCCTCAGTTGTTTAAGACAACTTTGTTAGTGGACTGGAGAAACACAGTTGAAACTGAATTCAAAGAAGTGAGAAGCAGAGAGAAAGGGATAAGTGGGCCTAACTATGGTTGGTGGTCTTATTCCCAGGCACATAAGACAAATCATAAGGGAAGATTATAGGGTGAAACACTGACCATGCTAACGGGAAAACTCATGCCAATTTTGGTTTTACTCTACTGATGTTAGGACAGTGAACTTTGGTCTAGTTCGGAGCCCTAATTGCAGTCTAAATTAGAAAGATCAATAAAAGATTAATGAGAAAAATCTGCAATTCTTCTCTGACGAATCAAGGAGTATTTATCTAAGGAACCTTCCAACAATGAAGTTAACACCTTGCAACAGCTATTTTAAAAAAATGCAGAAGTTGGAAGACCTACGTTTAATCTTGAAGAAATCTGTGCAAAAATTTTCCACTACTACTCCCTTTTTTTAGCCAACTCTCTAAACAAAGTTCAACTAATCTTGTCAGTATAAAGGAAAGATTCTGCATGTATCATCACTACATTCAAAATCCTGGCTATCTAACAAAACCATTGTATAGTCAAATCTCCCAAAGTGCCTGAGTCTGTAGCACTGACAGGTTCAGCAAAGTTCTTGGGTTTTCATCCATCAGCATTTGTCCTTTGCAAGTAAGGATGAGTTCTGGATGACCATACTAAGAAATAATTATAGTGCTGGTAAACAGAAATTCATCATACGCAAACCTCATTCTCCTTCCGATGATGAAGACATCCGAGAGTGTTTCTATATTTTTGTGGCCACTTGAAGTGAGCTCTGAATGCAGCAATTAAAGTGGGATACAGTTCTAAAACCAGAGCATGCTGTAGAGCTCTGATACAGCCTGTTCCCTTGTCAACAAAGACCTGTGGATATATCTTTCTACTCATATTATAAGTAATTACTTCTGGCTCCAACCTACAATGCACTATGTTGTTTTTTTTCCCCCCTTCCCACAGTATTTGCTATGACAACATTTGTACCAGGTAGCAAGCAACAATACACACAAAAGGAGGAGAAAGCTCAGAGACGCATTTGTGTGCTTATTTAATAAGAAAATAAATCCTTATTTTGAAAATTGTACCAGCCACTTCAATTTGCTTGAAAAATTAATCTCTTTACCTTAATGTAAGATTTCTGAGCTCCTGCTAAGGCTGCCTGGCCTGTTTGGAGGTCTTCACCTTTAGCAGAGGTTTCCAGACGGAGGCAGGTCTCTTCACCCTGGAACTCCCAGAAGTTCCTTGCAGCAGTGCCTGGAGACACAGCAACAGGGAAGGCATTTAGCTTCATCACCATATGTCAAAGCCACAGTTTTAGGACAAGCAATAAGCATCCTTTTAGGTTGAATCTTTGGCTTAAACAACCTAAATTTCAGAAATCAGAAACACGTGTCTTCTTTTGGAGACTGAAACTGGCTACAAAGAGGTGCTTAGTGATATCGAATACGCACTCTGTCAGCTGTAGATGTTCTCTAGCGTTTATACTGCTAGTTCTAACAGCATAATCTCCAAGCTCTTAAATTTAACAGGTGAACTACAGGTATCAATTCCGAGTTTCTCTCATGTCGATATTCTCCCCATACTGAAACTGCTCAGAAACATGCTTCGGGAACACTTCAGAGCAAAGAGCACGAGTGGCAAGACATCCTCTGCTCAGGGAGTGCTGTGCCACTGCAGCCTACAAACCACCTTACCTCCCTGCGCATGACCTCTGCCCAGTTGACAAAGCAGCCCTTGTTAAATACGTACTCCAGAACACTGTCTTTTGCTCTGAAAAATTAAAAATAAAAACCCTGAAACTCCACCATCAGAAGGGAAAATAACGAGACTGCCGTCCTGAAAATTAATTCACTGCTGCTTCTTAAATGCAAAACAGACACACAGAATTTAGTAGGTTACAAGATGTGACCTAAACCTAAATCCCTGTTTAGGTTTATGTTCTTTTTCTCAACATACCACCTGAGGCAGGATCAGTTCTAATCATAATACTGTAAAAAGAAAAGTACTTGGGTACCTGAGATTTCTGGGGTTTGGTTTTATTTGACAGTATGTGCTCAAGCACGTTTACTGGTGCAAGCAGATGGCACAGCAGCGTCTTTTAAGCAAAGAATTCTGAGTAGTTTCAACTGATTTTAATTTTCTAATCAGTTGTTCACTCTAGAAACAGGACTGCAACCAGGTTATAGACCACGTGATAAAACACAGAGTTCCTTTAACAAAAATCTCAAAACTATTTGCAGAAACTGTTTAAGCACAAATTGAAAAAAACAGTTCTCTCATACAGTTAACACACTGAACGGGTGGCAATATTTGTCAGATATCAATTACGCTGCATTTCCCCACTCCCAACCTTTAGGGAACCTGCCTGAGTTTGGGTCTTGGCATTTGTACATCTAAAATGAGGGTTCATTTGTGCTGGGTGGGTGGATGGAGCTTTGTCTTGGAGACTGGCTGCCTTTGAAAGAGCAGTACAAAGAGAAATGAGCAACAGTGCAGGGATTTTTAGACACAGATGGGCACCTTCATGTAGGTGCTTATAAATTGTAAAAAAAACAAGGGGAAGATGAAGGCATAAGCATATTCAGACTGACATAGCATTACAGCTACTCAGTCATTATGGGACTGCTATAGTGTTGTTATTCTGGTATTAGGTAAAAGAAGAAAAAAAACAAAACACAGCATTTTAAAAACATGGAAGGAAAAAGAGGTTTTCCAACCTTGCCTTCTTTAGTACAACAAAGCCCAACAACAGATTACCAAAAATACACTCTTGTATTATTACAAATTATTCTGATATTCCAAATTACTGTATTTTAAGCAGTTACTCTGAACTGACACTCATTTCAGTTCACTCAAAACTAAAACAACTTTGCAAGTAAAAGGATGGCAGCAACTCATAGTTTAAGATCCCTGTAAGTTCATATTCAACTAGTCAGAGGGGAAAAAAGGGAACATGGCCATTAGTTGCAGCTAGTAAATCTGTTCCAGCCATGTTTCTTGGCCAATAGCTTGAGGAAGTTCAAGTACAAGCACTTTTATCTCCAAGTTGAGTAACAATTTTTACAGCCATCAACTGGTCAGGAGAGAAGACACCCCCAAAATCCCTAGAAGGCTGCTAGATGTGCTGCTTAAAAAGAAAAACTTGTGACAAAATACTGCGGGGGAAAAAATGTTTGTGTCTCTCTGTGCAGGAAAATATTCAGCTTCACAAATTCCTCCCGTTCTGTCCTGTTGAAATTGGAGTCCGTTGCTTTCTGCTTCTCCACTAAGTTGCTGGTTTACAGTCTGCAAAGAATATGGGTTACAGCTCCCAATTTTACATCTGGTGCTGGTAGTGTTACGGGAAATACATATCACGGAGTTGAATATATTCATGTTTAAAGAAGAAAGTATGGTATGAGCGTATGCATATGTACGCATGTGTACAAATAAAAATATATATACATTAAAGTAGCTGCACAGTTATCAGTCAGCTTCTCTGAGGCACTCAGAACTGCACTTTAAAAGTATTTTTTATGAAAATGTTTTGTATTTATAGCCTACATCCTGAGTTTCAGCCTTTATTCAACAAGCTGGAGCCTTTTATGACACACATCGTTTCCTGCTTCACTGTCCAGTATCAACAAGTCTTTGGGCTTGCTTTCTAAAAAGAGTTTTCATCCTCACTTGCTATGTTCTTCCTCTCATTCATGCCCTTGCTAAGTATGAAATCAAAGTTTTAGTACTTACAAAAATACACATCTCAAGGAAGAGAAGCCAAACCTAACTCAGAAGGATCCGTGAATGAATGGGCTTCTTATTCTAACAATCCCAAAGGCACCGATTTAAACCTTCAAACCTCACTTGAGTCTACTCTGAGGTTTCCATAATCCAAACTAAAGTCTTCAAAAATGTAGAGTTTCTTGACAAAGAAATAATCTGATATGGAAACTCAGCAGCAGACGATTAAGCATTTGATAACTTGATGCTTTGATAAGGCGTTACCTTAATCATTGTCACTGGGGAGAAACTGAAGTCAGGAAGCTGAAACTAAGCAGCTGGAAGAATCTAGCTACTCAAATAAATTTGTGTGCTTATTTAATTTCTGTGCCAAAAGAGATATGAATGCTTTCTGCAGCCAAACAGCACAGATCCTGAAACAGAATAAAGTTATTTAACAAAGCAGATGAGGTATAGGAGGAGATCTCAACCGTACATATAACTAGAAACAAGGAAATATTTACCAATGAATATTGTGCCAAAAAAACCCCCAAACAAACCATACATCAGTCTGTTCAATGCAAACTCTAAATTTTCACAGGCAGGAGGTGCTGAGTCACTACTCTCGCATCGCTTTCAGGTAAAAATCTCCTATCAAACATAAATTGGCAGGTGCAGTCAGTTTAGAGAACGTGATTTTCAGAAACATTGATTAGTGGAGTTTTGTTAGAAAGATGCCGTATCCACTAATTCCGGCAGTTTCTACTCCTGTAGACAGACATGTTTTCATGAAAAACAACAATAAAACTAAGCTGTAATCTGCTCACTTATTCAGCATTAAACAACTGAAAAGATGGAGGAATCAAATAAAACAAATCCAGAAAAACCTGAAGTCAGGCTTCCCACAATTAATGTTAACAAGTTCATATTTCACACAGCGTTAACGGCAAGTATTACTCCATATCACCTTCGCCAGCAAATAAATGTGTAAGTATCTTCAATATTGGAAGTTTTACTTCTGCGCTGGAAACCTTAACTTTCACATTTTCTGACTTCATACACAGATGTTAAAAAAATTCACCCCAACTTAGTCCAAGAATAATAAATTTCATTGCAAAAGTAAGATACATAAGAAACTAAGAAGAACCTTACTCGCCACAAAGTTTGATGAAAATACTGCTAATTTTCCCAAGCAAGAGTTACATCAACTGGACAACTGGAAAGTAGCAACATCTTTAAAAGTCTCACAGTTTCACTACCACTATTCTTGCAGCTGTGAGCATCTCACTTAGAAGACTCTGGATCAGCACAGCTGTCCAGCCACTATACACTGTCAGGGAAAGTTACAGAACGTTTACAGAAGTCGAAGGTACATGAATCTCCTAAATATTAATTATACTGACAGAAAGTTTAGAGCACCAAGTCCAGCACACTAATTTTTTCGTTTGCTGGTTTGTACACATGCAAGTTTGAAAAACACATCTAAGAGAAAAGGCAAAAAGCCAAGTTTTGGTTTACCCTCATTAGTCTCCTGCCCACATTCTCAGATAGTCTCTTTTCTAGTCTCCTCCCTAGTCTCCAAGACTGAGGGTTTTATTTAAGGTTTGTAGCAGTTATGGATTAAACAATCTGTGTCCATGGAAATATGCACATCAGGTACAGTTCAAGAGGTACCAGCTAAAAACTGCAACTGGGAATTAACGAACTGAGTTTATATGCTAATGTACAACCTCCTACCATCTTCAGTCTCTGTGAACATACACCTTTTGCCAAAGGACTTGAAAGAAGAAAGCCTGTATACTTGCGAACGTTCCTGGGTTCAGTGACGACAGCCGAGCTAAGAGTTGAAAGAAAGGCTGTGAAACAATAAGGAAAACAAGGTACATGACAAAAAGCAAGTATAGTGATTCAAGTGACTAAGAGTTTCTGGTGACTTCTCTAGCAGTTAAAAAAAAAAAATCGATTAAGCTCCAAAAAAGGGCATCATTAAAGTAATTAGGAATCACTCGTTCAGGGATACCAATATATGTATGCCAATGAGATTTGTGTCTTGGAGATCTTAAAAAGGGTTTAAGACTTGGACACAGCCCTGGAGATTTCCATTGATAAAAAAACAGTGTACTCACTGAGTCTTTATTGATGATCCAGGGAACATGTCAGCATATACTATCTTAAAGAATTATGTCCAAATTATAAATGACAACCTGGGTATAATACCTGAAGTAAACCAAATTCTGAACTGTCTTTTCTTTTTGCGTTTGCAATTTAGCTGTGGTCATTCTTCATAGTTCACATGAAAACATAACCACTTTGTACTTCATGAGATGCAAGCTAAGTAATTGGTTTGACTTCAGGACAGACATTAGAAGCAACCATATGCTATCACTACCCTTGCCTGCTATTTGGGACAAATATGAAAATATACATGAGTAATTATATGCAGCTGAAGAGGGAATCACGTATGTTACAATACCCTGTCTGCAGTCTCACCACAAACTTACAAAAAATTAGCAGCACTTAATGGGTAGAGCTGTAACTCTACTAAGCGTAAGAAAAGCATGGAACTAAAAGGATGAACTATGCATAGGACAGATTTTAGACCTGACAAGGGTGACACCTCTCTCTGGCTTTTAATAGTGGCATCATTATCTTTTTAAAAAAGATACTCTGGAACGCATAGACACTTTCAAAAGTCTTTGCAACATCAAAGCTAAACAAATGTTACTTAATGCCTTCAACAGATTTAGACACATGATTGTTTTTGTTGCAAATGCAGCCACAGCTGGAGAAGTAGGATTTCTATGCAAATTATAAAGCAAATTTGCTGTAGCCTCTCATCTTCCCCTCATCTTGCCATATCCACATAAGACAAGCTGCGCAAGAGACATGGGAGTCCTAAGCCTTCTATCCTGGTACTGAACAACCACATGATGTGTTAGTTCTCCCTTGGGTATGACCAAGGGACAATGACCCACATTCAAAACAATAGAAGTGACACCCAATCCCACTGAAGGATCAGATCAAGACAGCTCTTGGGTTTTCAGGACACAGTTAGATGCCGAGGTAAAACTTCCCAAAGCAATTTTGCCAGGGAACGATGCCAGGAAACTCCAAGAGTGGTTCTCTAAAGTACCTGAAGACTAGAGGCATTATAGCACTTTTGTCAGAACTGCAGGAAGTCCAGGAAGTATGAAAGTGCCAGATGGTGACCGAGTTCTGAGCCATGCGCACATTTTGGAGGAGTTTCAGATCTTGCTCACTGCCCAACACAACAAGAACTAGATTGACGATATAAGCTTGAGAACTAGAATGATTACAAATAATTAATAATGAGACATTTGCAAATGCAGGGGATGAAGTTATGCACTTCAAAAGAAGTAAGAAACAATGGCAAGAGGAATCAGCTGAAGCAAACAGTCATCGATTTACCATTTCATTAGGCATGACTGAAATACAGATGGATGTTACAGCCTGTGAAGGCAAATATTCCTCTGGTCTGAAAGAATCTCCAGCCCACACTTCTACATGCAATTTTCCACATAAATAATTTTCTTCAGCAAGTTATTAAAATCCCAAAGTAGCAAGAATTTAGTTTAACCTATATTCACTTGAGGACAGCCACTTGCTTACCCTGCATCACATCCAGACCATGCAATTCTCTTGCAGTACTTCACAACTCAGTGTAAGTAAGAAGACTAACCTGGTTCCTGGCTATTCAATTGTAATTGTTTCTCTTCAGATGTTTTACAGCTGGAGGACGAAAGGATACAGATGAACTCAGTTTTAGTTTACATCAGTCAACAGATGAAATGTTAGTAATAAGAGACATGAAACAGATATATTGCCCATGATAGGAAATACTAATCCTACAGGTGGGCTTCAAAAAAACCCGAGTCCACTTTGCTGTGAATAAGAAGCTATGCAAAGCTTTAAGCTGGGGTCAGGCCACAGGGTCAAACATACAAAGTGGACATAAATCAGAGATTATTGCTTACTTTTCAAAGCACAAAGAATGAGCACCAAAGCATTTATGCAAGATAGCAGCACTGGGGAAAAAAAAAAAAGCCAGGTACAAGGGCAGTATGTAGTAGCATACAGATCTCAGCCAGGCCCAGATGTGCTGCCTGCTGCAGTGGTCAGTCCTAGTCCCTGTCACCAGTCAAACTTGGGGAGCCGGCTTGACTCTTCAGCCTCTCACACCCAGGTTTCATCCACATCACACCTAAGGCAGGGGAGCTCCCCGGGACAGTATGTAACTGGGGGATACTCCAGGATCCCGCACTACCGACCAAGCTGAGGACTCAGGGTAGCACAGGTCAACACACCTCAGAGTACACACACTATAAACTTTTCCTAGAAACCACATTAAAGCATGACTATTGTTTATTAAATATACCCAATATTGGACTACAAAAGACTACAAGCAGTTTAATGCTTCCCTCCATGACCTGTTTCAAATACTTCACTAACATCATCGATAGGAACAGTAAAACGGTATCATAACTACCAGGAAAAAGAGTGCTGGGTATAGGATATCAACGATCCAACGTCAATGAGGCAGTAGAAGGAGTCCTTGCATCACGCCCAGTGACGCATGGACCCAGGATGTCTTACCAGAAGCCTTCCTCCCTAGACCACAAGAAGTGGAGCCCAGCCCTAGGCTGTGGGCTCAGTGCTTAGGACAATCCAGTAGATGTTTACAAAAACAGGGATTAAGCACAACATGTCAGCTCTGCAAACTTTACGTTCATCAGAGGCATTTAATAATAACGTTCTTGTGCTGCACCCCACAATTTTGAGAAGGAGAGAAGGAAACAGTGTTGTATACTCAAGCAACTCTTATCTTAGAAAAAGGCCATTTAAGGCATTTCTGTACAGCATAAAAAAAAAAAAATGTAAGATCCCATGGTAACTTACTTTTTCTTTGTTTAAAGCTAGTTATCAAAATCTGTTATTGGTTAGAAGGTTTTAAGGAAAATACAAATTAGTGCTACCCAACATTTCAGTGCAGTGCTACAGCAGTGCTGCACACCACAATTTTGAGGAGAGAAGGAAACAGTGTTGTATACTCAAGCAACTCTTATCTTAGAAAAAGGCCATTTAAGGCATTTCTGTACAGCATAAAAAAAAAAAATGTAAGATCCCATGGTAACTTACTTTTTCTTTGTTTAAAGCTAGTTATCAAAATCTGTTATTGGTTAGAAGGTTTTAAGGAAAATACAAATTAGTGCTACCCAACATTTCAGTGCAGTGCTACAGCACTTCCATACCCCAAGAGGAAGCGAATCCAGGCAACTGCTCTGCTCCAAGTAGCGGGAAGCTGGCAAACACAGGCAAGGGGCAAGCAGCCAAACCAACTACTAACGCTAAGAGCAGCATAAATCAACAGTTTGAATCAGAAGGTTTTACACTTCCTTTCTGAGGACTTAAGCCACTTATTGCTTCTGTTATAAACATTTATCAACCCTGTACCAGGTCGCTATAGTAAGGCGTGAAAGTGTCACAAGTTGCCGAACATCCCCATCAGTTTGACTTCAATTTGGGCCACTTTTTTGTCAAATTACGAGCGAAGCTTAAGAGACTATATTCTCACACTGGTTCTTACAACTCATAAACCTAAACTTTTGACACCTTCTCTATTCCTCATAAATAAATATATCAATCAGGACTTTCCTCTGCAGTTGCATCATATCACCAGATGTAGCATGAAAAGCCACAGATCGCTGATAAGGCTTTTCCATGGGTTGCCATGTGCACAAAGTTCCTTTTACAGCTTTTATCCTAACTTAACAGCACTGAAGTCAGGGAAGAAGGAAAGAGCATACAATATTTTTGAAAAAACTTTGAAAATAGGAACAGAATTCATAAAAGTAGATAGTTACTTCACAGCAGCAGTCAGAAAGGAAGAGATAGGACACATGGGAGGTTGAAACTTGCCAGCTGCACATCATCAGTCCATAAAGCAAGGTCCCTTTCCTGCTCTGAAGCCAAAGGGCAACTGAGTGCTCATCCTACCCTGTCACTCATTCTGCAATTACCTAGCAATTCGTTTTTTAAATAATAGAGATGCACCACTAGCACTTGCACTGGTTAATCTTTGGAATTGCAAATGGTCTCCAAAAATACATGCAACATCTTTGTATATCAAAATATGTATTTTTCACTGGAGGTACTCACATATCCCTAATAATGTATATTTGGATGATTCCACCAGATTAATAAATGTCAATATGGCATTCTCCCTCATAAGGTTGGTAACATTTGCTGTATCAGATATGCTGATGTTCCTGCAGGAAATTCTGTGCAAGTTATCTACAAAGACAGGTACCCAAAGAAGTATTAAACCCCAAAGATTGAATTTGAACATTCTGAATTATATGCCTCATATATTTGAACTTACAAGAAGGTGCTTGTGTAACATGCAAAATGAAGTATCAAAAGCACTAAAGACAAAAGGAACAAATTTTAAAATTAAGTCCAACATCTAAAGAAATTTCTACCTTGATCTTTATTGCACTGCTATCATTTCTACTGCTGCATTTTCATACTGTACAAACAGTGCATTTAGAGCTCCAGTTATTATGTTTGTGTGTTAATAAAACAGGGGATACATTTTCTGAGGTGTGACTCCTCAGACCCTACTGGAGGGTTTCATATGATGAAATTAAAGACAGAATATGTTTCAATTTGCTTGCCATAAAACAGGGAATGATTATTTTATTATGCTTAAAGAAAAGAATAGTATACCAAAAGTCACCATTTGGTCACTCACTATAAAAGTTACAACAAAATATGTGGGATGTGAACAGAATTTGATAGGTATACTTAAAATACATTTGACATTTTTCTGTCCTGTGTTTTATGTTTTTAAAGATCTTTATAATCTTCGCTCATTTTACATGCAAATAACCTAACTACGCAAGTTAACTTTTTAATCCAGCAAATTCCAAGTGATTTTCAACATACGACGAATTGTTGAGAACAAACTTTCTTTGTATTGACACTACTTTAGCACTTACACTGCATAGCAATTTATTCAGGATGTTATAATTTAGTCCTGTGTGGGTGTCAACTGACTTGCTTCAAAGTCCGCTTCACATCTACAGTAGTTATTCAAGAAAATGCAATTATATTAGTCACAAGGGCTGACTACAATGTCTAAGGCTTCTGCACATCTCGCTTTGGGAAGGTAGGACCTGCACCTCCACACTTAGGAAAACTGCCCCTGAAAGCAATAAATAAAATGTTTCTCGTCTTCTGTCAGCATAAAACCAAGTTTTGCAGGGCAGATAGGTATCATTGGCCGGTCCTGTAGCAGCAGTTGGGCAGCCTTTCTGACCTCCTCCCACAACCACAAGATCTTGGGCAGGAACAGGAGAAAAAGAAAGTGTCAATACAGGAGTCCTGAAAACAAACTTTTTAACTTAAAATGACCTTTTCTCCCTCAAGGTTGCACTCTGATACAGTGTTAGACATGTAAATACAGACTAGTTCTCTAAACCTTCACATTTGAAGGAACTACTCCAGAAACAACTTCAAGATGCCAACACAGATGGCATCTAACTTACCCTAATTTTTTTTTGTCAAGTACAGCAACCATAGATTATAAACACCATATTTTAGAGAAGCCTCTTATCTTGATTTACAGAACTTGCAAATTGATGGAAAATTCATTACATCCCCTGTGTAAGTTGTTCCATAATTAATTATCCTAATTTAACTACCTTTGCTTTTGGTTCTAGGGTGGCACAGAGGCTTACGGGAAAATCAAAGGCTTTCATAACAGCTGTTTTCCCTGAGTTTGTTTAAACCCCTAATACAGTAGACTACCATAGCTGAAAGAGCCAACAATTTCCCTATTCTTCCAGTTTACATACTTAACACCACTTTCCCCAATTTTTCCAGTTTAGATTATTTAACGCCAGGCTGAGGCGTTGGCGCTGTGGAGCTAAATACACAGGGCACCGACTGCCGAGGAAGAGGAGCAGGAAAGCCGGACAAGGCCACGGGAGAGATTTCATGTTCTAGTATCTCCCAGTGAATTAAACCAAGACTTGGCAAGCTTTCAAATTTATTTATTTTGCTGACACAGATGTTTTCAGGAAAGAAAGTCCCATGGTCAAAGCTTGTTTTAGCAACACCATGAGACCTGTTTCGGGCGGAATGCAATCAGGAGGCCGAGGCAGTGCTGGGAGGCAGGGGCCATGTCGCGGGGCCTGGGCCAGACAGCGGGAACACACAGAGGGGGAACGTCGAGGGTCCCCAGCCCCAAGCACGGCCCCAGAAACACACAAAACTATTCCCATATCAGCTCTGAAGCTGACCGGGAGAGCCTGCACCTGTGAGCTTTTATGGTGGTGATCAAAAGCACATGGGGAAGGTGAGTTTTTTAACGCCCCGATGGAAAAGGAAATGCTCCCAGCAGTGTTTGAGGGCAGCAGGTTCCTCCCCCAGAAGCGCTTCCCCGGTCAGGAAGTGTTCTAGCCATGGAGGATAATTTTTGTTGAATAAAGCCTTAAGTTATTAATAAGAATGAAATCTCTTGACCTAGTTTTTTCCTAGCTTAAAAAAAAAAAATCCAAATGCATGCACACAGCTCGGCCTTCCTCTACAAACACTAACATGTTATACTCATCTTACACCAGAGCAGTTCAAAACATGTATTTCACATAGAAAACAAAAAAGGCTTTTTGTGTCCCTCCCTCACCCAGCTTTGTGTAAGAACATGAATACAGATGATGTTTGATTAAAACAGAAACCTGAACCCCAGGTTGAACGTATTTACTTTTCAAAAGCATTTTACAATTTGATTTTCTTCTTGCCTGCTGTGATAATTGATGAAAACTACACAGGGATTAAAATGAGCACAGGTGCGTGTCTACACAGTTCAAAGAGATTTGATCCCAAACGAAAATAACAACAACAAAAAAACACAAAAAAGCTTGAGTATTTTTAGGAATGGATTTAACACAGCCTAACCAAATAAGCCTAGATTAAAAGTAGGATTTTACAGTCCAGACTTCATGTTGCTGAAATTTAAAACTCGTATTTCATAACATATCAGAAACTTTTGTGAGTGATACCCAATTTAAGCTGGTATTAACAGTCCTCCATATCACAAGCGTCAGAGTGGATCCAGAGAAAAAAATGAAGGCACTAAAAGCAGTAAAGAGCACTAAAATACAAACAGGCATGTGTAACAACAGACATTTGGCACTAAACCAACATTATTTTAAATTTGTGAGAGGTGAAAGGAAAGCCCATGAGCTGAGAAAGTTTCACTGCCAATACACAGATCTGCACAAAACCCATGCCTATTTTCTTTGCCAAATTTATACTGCTACAGCTGGATCACAACTTCCTTGCACCCGTGAGGTCAGGAACCATTTGAAAATAAATGCATGATACAGCTAATCTTTGTCAGCTAATTATACCTAATGCAAAAACGTGCAGTTCTCCATTTTTCTGTCCCAGCCTCCTCCAGCAAAGCTAACTAGCATGTCGCTAATCTCAAATTTGTTGCACTATTTCGTTAAACAGACTTAAAACACAAATACACACAAATCACACAGGATACTGAACGTATTGTGTGCTCAAGGCTTATTGCTGAGCTTCTATGAGAATCTATGAGAAAAAAACACAACAACCTAGCACTCAATTGTATAGAAAACAAATTAATTTGTCTCAAAGGGATGCCAACAGAAGACTCTACACTTATGTAGGCATTTTTATGGAACAGCTATTTTATTGCCTAAACTATCTAAAACATTGTTCCTACAGTAACATATATTCAATCTTGATTTTAAATGGAAACCTATATTTTTAGGCCTCTGAATAACAATAGTAGGAGATTACAAATATATGGATCAGAGCTGGAAGAATTCCTTTCCCTCCCTCCCCATACAGAGGGGCAGCTCACAAATCCCTCAATGGGGGACAAAAGCTAATTAGCAGTACCTCCAAACAGGCATAATTTTCATTAATCATCTTTTTGAGCAGTGAGAATGAGCGAATGCTGGCAATCGTTTTTCAGAAACACATCAGTGAAATTGTCAACATCTGAAAGTTTCCAAGCAGCCCTGTAACTACACTTACCTCCATGCATTTTCTGTCTTACCACAGATTCATATTTTTGTAGCATCCGCTACAGTGGGTGCTATTACAAATCTAAATTAACTGCATCTCCATGTCAGAAATCTTATTGACTTGGAGGTTCTGAAACCTCTGAAATTTTGACTTTAGATTTGCTAGCTTTTCACACCAACCCTCAGAGGTCTCACCAGGGCACCAAGCCCAGTCTTTCAAAAGACAGGTAAAGAAACTGAAATTAAGACATGAAAATCTGGTAAAAAATTAACACACCACAAACACATGCTTCTGGTATTTTTTTCTTTAAGCAAAAAGCCATCATTCGCCATTACTACACAATCCAAAAACAATTCCTTTAAATTTCTTAGAACACCAAGAAACTACTTCTCCTATTGCTTAAACCAGCTTGTATGCTAGATATTGTTCTAATTAATGATGATAGATGATTTAAATAGCTCCCTAAATACAAAAGTTTTGAGGATAAACAAAAGAAACTGAGGAGAAAACACTCTTTTACCAACTTCTTGATCAGTTAAACATATTTATGAACAACTTTACTTGCATGATTTTGTCCTGGACAGTATTAGTTTTAGATGCAGTTCAATTTGTGCACAACTACGTTTAAAACTTCAGGGATCATAAAAAGTACAAAAAGCGAGACCGCTAAAAAAGTGATCAAATGATTTTTCACATTTCACAGAATTCTGAAGGTCAGTTCAAGCCCTAGAGAAGACAAAAACTGTGAGTTTTTTCTTATAGGATATCATTCTGTAGATAAGAAATTATATATATTTACCGTAGAGTTAAGAAGTAACAAAAAGTAGCCTAAGGAATTAATTGAAAAAAATTAAGACTTCAGATCCTAAATAATTTAGATACTTTGAAATTACCTAAATCTAAAATTGCTATCATTTAATTTTAATTAAAAGATAACCAATTCCTTTTACTGCAAAAATTTGCATAGTATATGGCTATTACCACCCTGTGAAGGGAGGGGGGGAAGCATTAATCTATACATAGTTCATCAACACAATAAAAATCAAAACACCATTGTTAGTGCTTTTGGGTTTTTTTGAGAACAAGTATAAATAAAAACATGCTCTTTAACACACAGGCAACTAAGCAACTAAACAGGAACAAGACTGTAAAGTGAATCTGCACAGGAAACCCAGGATTAGGGCTGAAACTCTATTCTAATCCTTCTGTCCGCAGAGGGAGCAGTCACCAGGCAGCATGTGGTCTGGGCATGCACCTGCAGCACACAGACAGGATTTAAAACACTTACAAGAAGATAAAGCTTTGTCTGAGAAAAGTTTCTTTTTGGCTTAGGAAGGGGAGTATCTGCTTTCCTCAAAAACAAACAATAACCATACGCATCAGCTTGTCAGTATGATACCTGGATGTGACATGTACACTCAACCCATCATTCCTGAGAATGGACCTGGGAGTGAGAAAAAAGCTCAAGAAAACAGAAAAAAAACCCTTGTCGCGAACATACTAAACAATTCAAGTTGACAGAGTCATACCACACTGCTACTCTGTGAACTTTGCATTTCCTTTCTGTAAATCTGTAAATTCCTGGATTAACTGATGAAGTCCAAGAACTTGGTCAATGTCTTCACAAACTGGGGGGGGGGAGGGAGGGGGCGGGGAGCAATCCTTCAAACACAGTGGAATTCCCTTAACAATGAAATAAACTTGAGAGATAGTATCATTTTTCTGATGCTGCAAAATGACTAGTAAAAGAGCAAGGTTCGTCTTTAAATACCATCTCCTTTTGCCTCACACAATCTTTTCTGATATTTTTACACTATGACATGAAGCAAAGCTGCGTTAGGTGCTACAGCAGGAAACCTCCAGCTGGGCTCGGGACCTCGGAATTGCTGCTGTCCCTAACTGAGAGCTCTTCTGGTGCACCTGGGAGATTAATGAACATCAGCCATTCAGAAGTAGACAGACCCATTTTGTTTCATGGAAAGATTGGTCCACTACTAAAAGAAGTGTGGGAAGGGGTTTCTAAATCCTGTGATTATAGGTTTGGCACCGAGTGCAATAAAAAATGAGAACCACAGAGAACGATATACTTTCCAGTGCAGCAGCTTTGAAAAGTCTCCATTTTCCACTGAGACTGAAACTACTGCTTTCAGTTCTAAGCCATTTTGTCATAAAAGTTTAAATACCAAAGCAGCAAGAAACATTTGCTTACGTTTGGTGCTGCTTCTCTTAAAGTGGAATAAAATTTAATTTGGCAAGATTTATCCATAAACTGGGTTCAACTCCTACCCTATTTGTAGCCAACACTGACAATGAAACCATGATTTACCACTGGGAAGTGGAAACATTTGCAGGCTATTTTCTGACCCTCAGGTATACATGACTAGCCAACTGCCATCAGGACTGGTTTAATGCCCGCTCATTTTACCATCAAGTATTTTTCTTGCCTGAAGAGTCAGCTGCAGTCCACCAGCAGGTATCACAGAGCAAGGGAGAACTTACTTCCTTGTTTCCATACACCAGCTTGTTTGTTTGAAATGAAGCTACAGGATCACATTACTAAGTATATAAAGAATTTTACGGTGTTCATTATTATTTTAAAGCAGACATCAGCTGCCATATTTGAGCTATGAAGAAACTGTCACGGGAAAGTTAACAAGCTTCCAAAAACTGGCACTCACTGAGCTGATACTAAAAGATACTTGGAGAAGATAGCACTTCATCTTCCAAACTGAAGACTTTTACATAATCAAGATATGCAAATAGGGATAAACAAAAAGAAAATTCAGATCCAGAGGAAGGCCACAAAAATGATCAGAGGGATGGAACACCTCTCCTATGGGGCTGTCCAGCCTGGAGAAGAGAAGGTTCTGGGGAGACCTTATTGCAGCCTTCCAGTACCTGAAGGGGGCTTATAAGAAAGATGGGGACAGACTTTTTAGCCCGACCTGTAGCAACAGGACAAGGGGTAATGGTTTTAAACTAAGAGAAGGCAGAGTTAGACTAGATATAAGGAAGAAATTCTTGACAATGAGGGTGGTTAAACCCTGGCACAGGTTGCCCAGAGAGGTGGTAGATGCCCCATCCCTGGAAACATTCAAGGTTAGGTTGGACGGGGCTCTGAGCAACCTGGTCTAGGGGAAGATGTCCCTGCTCATTGCAGCAGGGTTGGACTAGACGACCTTTAAAGGTCCCTTCCAACCCAAACTATTCTATGATTCTATTAAAAGCAAAAAACTCTTAAAAGGTTTGACTATATCTGCAACCATTTTTCTACTTATAAAGCCACATCCTTGATTTTCATCTTAGTAAGGGGAAAGGCTGATACTTATTTTGTTTCTGCTGATTTCTGACTATTATTACAGTGTGCTTTTATTGACAATCAAGTACTAATACTAATGGCTATTTAAAAGTTCGTGCTAATTATATAACTTATCCTTTTAAACAGTTTACTGTATTAAATGCTAAACAGCTTTATCCTGCATAAATTGAGCCAAAAATGCACAGAGCATCATCACTGCAATTCTCAGTTTTTCCCTGGAAAAGCAAACTCGTTATGTTCTATAAAGAGAATAAAGTCTCTAAAAGACAACTAGATTCTTTCTTTCTTTCTCAAAGGCAGGCTCTGAAGAGACTGTATAAAAAAAATTTATTCTTGGCTCAAATACGAACATTTGGGAATCACTACTTTTGAGCAAGGACTCACCCACTTAAAGGCAGAAGAATTTATTTTGATAAGCAGTGTGAAATTTCAGGGGAAAAAAACCCCACACGTATTTTGCACTTCCCAGCTTTTGGTAGTTCTCCAGATAAGACAAAAATCTCAAAATAACCTCTTCCCCATCTAACCATTTTCTCATATATGTTGCCAAGTTTTCTTATACCACCAGCAAGAACTTCTACAAGCAGTAACTACTTCCAGACAGAGCAAGTCAGAGGACAAAGAATAAGTGAAAAGTAAAAGCATTTGAGATATTTTAGGAAAGATATCCGAGAGAGGGACCTGGGGAATACATTTCACCAGGCACCCACCTCATGCTGTCTTCTCACCAGTCTGTTCAGCGTCCTTCAGAAGACATGGGGAGCAACGCCGTAGCTCAGGACTTGTGGACAACCTCTCCAAAGCCCAGGGCAGGACATGAGTTTGAGTCCAGCCTGGCCAATAAAGGACTATGTTTCTACCATAGCTGATGGTCCTCAGAGGAGCAATGCTTCTCCTTTGGATGCAGACCATGTACTGTAACTGTTTCCCCAGATTCAGTCCAAACCAGTTGCAGGAAGGGAAAGCTCATCTAGAAGACTAGATCAGGTCCCTACAGAAGCATTTAGGACTTTTAAACAAAGAATATTATTTGTGTGTTTACACATGTGGACACCATCATATTATGGCAAAAATACCAAGGGATGGGGAGGAGGATTCAGTCTTTTGTCTCCAAGATGACTCAAGATTACCTACAGATATCCACATAATGTTTCCTGAATGTTGAGGAATGCTAAAAGTCCCACAGTCAGTGGTGCAAATCATAAATCAGAGCTCCCCTGTCAACTCCTTTTCCCCCCTATCTCATGCATACACGTTTTCCTGGGAACATTTTGTGTATTCCCACAGTGTTTTATATGAAGGGATTGCTACTTTCTATTTACAATGCAAAACCTTGCCCATGACCTTTGAGGGCTCTGCATGGTTGGGCTCCTGGCACATCATCCCTTGAAGTCAGCTATGGCTCTCCTCTTGAGCAACCCTCACAGAACCAGAGCTAGGGGACACCAAAGGATCCAGGAAGGATGGCTAGGTGGACCCTGTGGTCTAACCCAGAGGCCAGCCATGCCCCAATCCCTGGGGGAGAGGCAGGCCAGGCCCGGCCCATGTACCATGGCTACCACAGGAAGCCCAGACTTGGGGCACAGCAGGGAGCTACAGCACTTTCCAGGGGCTGCCTCTTCTCAGGAGCATCAGGGAGCATGGCCACGAGGCACACCACACTGCAAGGACAAGCCCAACACATGCATCCTGCCATCAAGACCGAATAGAAGACTGTGGAAAGACTCTGCCCTGAGTGGGCACTTGGTCTCTGCCTCACTGCAGATGTATTTCCACGAGCTGCCTTTACAGAGGGGATGGGCAAAAATGGCATCAGAGAGTGGCTATTTTAACAACTGCACTCCTTTCACAAGTGTCAGTCTCCAGCTACAATTATTGCACCAGGCACTAGCTCATCTTTTTTTTTCCCCCATTTTATTTAAATACCCACACCCTGGAATGCACACAGGAGTAAATTAAGGCACATCTATTATATATGTCACATCCTGACCTGTTCATTTACATACATTAGCATAAAGGTAAAAGTACCACAGACATAAAAATTAAGCATCAATGGTTAGTTTCAATACATGTCCTACAGATTGTTAGAAGGAAAAAAAAGGTCTAACTGAAAAAAAATTAAGACAACAAAAAAGTAGCAGTGAAGACAGTAAGGTAGTACTTAATCTGACCCTTTTCCCCAGGAAGATTTTTCCCTTGTGACTAGTTAGTTGTATTTTATGAGCACACAACATAATAAACCAGACATCTTCATTTTACGTCACTTTACATTTGGCTGAAGACCAACTATATATTTCAAGATAAATGAGCTCAGTTTTGAAAACTGCTTTTAAATCATCTGAAAAAGCTGTACAGATGTTTCCATGTAGAATACATCCCTTTTTGTGAAGAACACATCCACTTTCCTCCCAAGTCAGAAGAGAAATGGTTTAAACAAAAACCACCATGTCATTGAGAACAATTAAGCAGGTACCTTCTGTAATTTTTCAGCAGGGAAAAGAAGCTCTCCTACACCTCAAGCTGCCAAAGGCTGTGGAGCTGTAATGAAAGACGTGACAATATTAAAAAAAGAAAAGATGCCTGACAGCAACCCAATGGCACACTCTCTTCTTTTTCTGATGCCTTCAGAGGTACAAAGCACAGCAGCCAGAACTAACCCAGCCATCCTCTAGCACTACAATTCCCTTCGCCATATCCTTACCAATCTCTGCCTCCTTCTTAACCTTGGAGAACACTCACTAGAGGTGCCAGTGAAGTTTGTAGGGCGGTGACCACACAGTTTCTTACATTCTTATTTATACTTTTATTAATTGTCATGCCAATGAGCTAGCTGATCATAATTGTAAGAGCTGTTTGACTCGATGAACAAGATAAACAGAACTAAAGTGAGGTATATCTCATTGTCAGAGGCCGCAGTTTTTGCAAGTATGAAAAAGTGAGTTCTGACATTGACTTTAGAAAAATCCCAGCCTAGGAAGATTTGCGCAGCTCTGTGTAACTCTGCAAAACAGCTCCAAAAAAAGAGAAAAAAATAGTTGTACCCACATGACTATTCTACAAAAGAACAAGAGGATATTTTCTTCACTCCAACATATCAGTTATTCTCATAATACTTAAAGTGGATTTTTAAAGTTTGGCATTCTATATATTGTCTAATAAGATAACATTCTTAATTCTTAACCCATTTCTTGTATTGGGAAAACAATGGTAAATCCACTGTTGCAACTCCAGAATTATAATGTAAAAAGGAGTAAGTGCAGAAGTATTTTATTGCTCCTTTCAGCTCAGCGTATTATGGTACCAAATTACACTTCATCGAAGGAGGACTTCATGGGGATTGCTAGACCTCTTCAGTCTGGTTCAACGTTAAGAACAGCTGACTTAATTTTCAAATATTAGAAGACTTTCACAATTTGCACTAAGTTGAATGAATTATTCCATGAAAGCAAATCACACTGATTAAAGAACAGGTTTTGTTTCTCATTAGAAATTCAACTTTAAATTAGCAGAAGTTCTAGGCATGGGAAAGATGTAGCAGAAAGACTGGAACCTCACAGCAGCCAGCTTTGCATTAGACAGTATCTGTATCAGAACTGCCATAATACAAACTGCCTCCTTGCCTTCCTGTCCGACTTACACTGAGGGAAAATGTTTTGGCCCCACAGCAAAACCGGAGTTAAGGGTACTGGGAGAGTGAGCATGGGTCTCCAGGGTGGGCAGTGCTTCCACCCCACAGCTCCACCGATCCCCTCTAAACAAAACATATAATATCATCCTGCTATTCAGCAGGAAGTTAAGCCTACTGTCATTAGTAGCATTTGATTAGTATTGACCATAATAACAGCACAGGAGGCAAAAAGCCCTGTCTACTCTCCGGCTGAGCAGTGCAGCCCACACAATGCAGTAAAATGTAGGTAGGAGGTGGAGTGTGAGGATCTGATTTCGTATTGGGGCAGGGCACCTCATAAAAAGTCTTTTCAGTAACAGTCGTCCGGAAGTAATATGGAAATCAAATTAGTTGATTCCAGCAATCTAAACAGCATCATTTGATACCTTCACAGCAGTTCTTGGATAATGAGAATTTAGAAGGAGAAATCCTATCTTTTATTAAACCCAACATAGCTGAGGGACAGGGCCTCTCCCTACAGCTTTTTCCTATTCCATTTTAGGCCAAGTAATGAAAACATTAATGCTGCTTAGCCAGCAAAGCATGAGTTAATTCAGCTTCTATCTCCCCAAAGCCTATAATTCTCTGGTCTAGTCTTCATGAAGAGCATTTCAAAATGTTTCAAATACAAGGTGAACATCCATATAATCATGTCTGCACACGCCTCTCCGTGAGTGGTAAGGACGCTGCTCCAGAAGGCACTGCAGAGTGCACAGTTTCCCTCCCGGGGACCAGAAGGACCCACGGGTGTACCTGTGAGGTTAGGGTATAAAATTAAGTCCAGAAAGCAACATGCAACAGTACCAAAGTTAGAGCGATTGCACAGGTTGCAAACACATCAAAGCCCAGCACGGGCTGTAAATGTTCACACAGTACAGGCTTTGGGGACAGAGGGAGGACAGCAGCATGAACAGAAGAAATGTCAAGCAAAGTCCAAGAGCTGCCCAAGATGTGAGGAGATGCTACGTGAGGTGCCACTGGATCCCAGGGAGGCCACCATACTCCAAATTCTCTGCATAATGCTTACAATGGTGTCCTCTAGGATGGTCTTATACCACTGTTTTAGTCCAGTGTCTGATTTCCTACTCTACAGAAAATAAGCCCTTACCTCCCAGTGCTAAGGGAGGCCACCTTATTTTTTCATTCACATTCAGCATTTACTTGGAAAATTCTCCTTCATCCCTGATCCCTCCAGCCCACAAAATAATACAGGTGATTGAGAGTAGTAGGCCACTGACTCGATTTTGCATTTTTATTGTATTTGGGAGAAAGTCTGCTGCAATAATCTTGTTCTACCTCATCAGCACTCCTGTTCTTTAGCATATTTTCTTGATAGAGCCCAAGCAGACAAATTATCAGGGTGGTATTTCACATAGTTCTTCCTCTTTATCGTTCATTCTCTCACTTAACTCATGTTTGCTGTCAGTTGCCAGGTTCCTAGATCAGGAGAGGGTAATTCACACATCTGCCTAGTGTACCAGCTGTCTTTGGAAAATTAGGATGCATGGCTTCACAACTGGAACCAGAGCATCAGAAGAGCCCAAGGATGTAGAACTAAGTTTTTTAGGAATAAGTGGGTAAAAAAAAAAAAAACCCACCACACAAAGGCCAGCAGAGAGCAGTTGATTTTCCCATCCCTCAGAGCTTTGAAATATCCCATTTAAAGTTCCACTCCTGACAGTGACAGTCCAAAGAAGCTCCAAGAAAGGTACGCAGAAAATTTTTGCCCTGAATGCTACCAGTTTTACATTTGCTGAGTGAAAACCGTATGTCTATTTGTGTGCATTTCTGCAATTGCACTTTTCAGTCATTAAGATGAGAAATTGTTTCTTTTGTGCAATCTGCTACTATTCAGATAGCAAAACATTGTGATGTCTGGTAGCAGGCTTGCTGTTTTTGGCTTTAGGAGGGGTGTTTTTCCCTCCCCCCCCCCCTTCCTGTGAGAGGAAAGCTTTTCCCAAAGGATTTAAGCGATTTCATAAAACAAATGTAAAAACAAAGACACTTTTGTTTAAGGAGTGAAGGTTTTGTTTTGTTTTAAGGGGGATGGAGAGGGAAGGAAGAGAGAAATGACACTGATCATCTTTCAATTAAACAGGGGAAAAAAAAAAAGGAGATATCTCATTCCTAAAATAGAAACTTTGTGACAGCACAGGCTTGCTACAATAAAGAGGCCATCAGGGAAAAAAAAAAAAAAATCAAGATTGTTTTTTTTCCTAAATAAACAAATTTGTGTATTACAATCACAAGCGAACCCCTCAACCATTACAGCAAAGATCAGAGAAAAACATTCTTCTCTCTACATTCAAGTGCTTGCATTGTGCTTTCCTATATGCTGTGCTTCATTAGAGTCAGTTTCTCCTTTTCCTCACAGCCTATCAAACAGGAAGAGAGATTTAAAAAAGGCCTGAAATGTGTGGCTTTAAATACACAAAGGCTTGGGGAATTTACTTCAGCTAGAACTTCTAAAGCTCAACCTAAGACGCATCATTTCATTTATTGAAATAGAACCCAATACTACAACAGGAGTAAACCCCTGAACTTGCACAGCCAACATTGCAAGATGGGGACAACACAGTAACAATAAATAAAGGAAAAAACTAACTAAAACATCTGAAATTCTTCAGAAAAGCATGTGTGGAGGTCTTGCAGGAAATCTGAGTGAGCAGACCTTCACATCTGCAAATGCTCCCCAAGCATTTATACAAACACATTGCAGGAATCTCACATGTTGCAGAAATGAGATTCTAGTTTCTGATTAGCAGATATTAATTAATGGAATTAACCATTTATCAGTAAGTCCCTACATATTGTACCAAGTTTCATTATGTAGAGACAAGTCCAACAGCCACAAGTGATATTCAGTGAGAAAATAACATCTATCCAAACCAAGCAAAAGCAATTCATAAAATTCATGCCTACCGCTTAAATTCATACAGGATTGTCACTCACCTCAATTATCATTCAACATCTGAAACACACTGGGAGAACTCAACAGTAATATGCTTCAGTAATATCACAGCTCAGAAAGGTAAAACACAGATAATAAGAATCTTGCAATTAAATACAACATGCAAATGCAATCTATCACATTTTAACTACTTGTACTTACGTGACTAATTTACAACTGTTAGTATTAAATCCACATTTTTCTAAATGTGGTCTTGAAGCACATGCATGCATGGGAACTGACAAGACATTCATAATTAAGAGATTAAAAAACTGGTCTAAAACCATCAGAGGTGGACATGAGGAGAAATAACAGTCTATCAAATAGATCACAGCAACATCACTTCTTATATGTATAAAGTACAAACAAAATGTATATTATCGTTATCTCAGAAGTGCTCTACCCAACCATTATTTAAATGATTCTCATTCATCCTAGTTTAAACTGCATATACACGAACACATACACATACAAGGAACAGTTTTGTTTCTAGTGGCTCCCGACCTCCCAAATGGCAACATGCACAGATTAACTTCTCAAGTAAAGACAGGCAACATACAAAGGTCATTACAAATCCAAAGGTCTGAGTCCACTCATGAATTTGGGTAGTTATTTTAAATAGATTTGTCTAATACTGTGTAGAGGTACTGGACAAAGAGGAAGATTCTGTTACCAACAGTCCTTTCACAACAGGACACTCCTTCAGCTCCTATTTGCACAAAAAAACACCATGTGGAAATCTGAGTTAAAGCACTAGAAGGCTGCAGAACAACCTTCCTTTCCCCATTCTTCTGTCCACAGTTCTTCTCTTTTCCTTTGCTTTGTTTTTGAACTGTGCAAGACATTATGTAATTGTACAGATACTCACATCTAAAAGGTTGTCCTGCAGTTTACTCTAAGGTTCTTGCTTTGTTCCTTTCCTGCTGTAACCTCTCTTCATTCAAAATGTGCTTTTCTAAACAGTGCAACCCCAACCAGCTAATAGATATCCCACAGTTAGATCACAACAATGAATAAAACATGAGCTTTCCAATTTAATTTGGACACAAGTTAATGTGCATACTGAGTTCATGTGTAATATATAAGCATTTCTCTTTCATCTCCCTGTTCACCAGTTTGTTCATTCACAGTCCTTCCATATTTTTTTCTCAGTCACATTTTCTCCTTGTACTCTTTCACGTGTGCATGTTCCAGGTTTTACTTCCCTCTTTTACACTGCTTGCTCCTTGCTCCAATCCATTTCTCTGCTTCCCAGTCTGACCATGCTCACGACACACACAGTTCTTTGACCTATTAACAAGAAGGATATTCCTTTGCACTTGCTTGAGCTGCAGACAATACTGGATGCTGCTGTTATCTTCCCTGTCCAATAAAGTCTTAAAACATTTCCTCCCATTTCTTAACGCAGACTTTTCCAAGACCTCAAATTGTAACAGGAAATTATTTGAGTGATTTTGTTTTTAAAGAACACTGCAAAGCATCAGGAGACAAGCACTCTGCTCCCTGATTTGCTAGAGACTGTTTGAATTTAGGTTGAATCTCTCCTTCGTAAATCTGAAATAACTTTTCCACCTCATCCATTAATATTTGGAACTTGAAGGCTGTCAAGTGAAAGACACTATACAAATGCAAAGCATAGCCCTAGTCTCATCTTTTTTAATGATACACCCAACACTCATATAAAAGAGCAATAGGAGGAAATGAAAAATCACAGTAAGCGAATAGTCTAATAATACATGCTAAAAGCTACCAAGACAATAAATTCAATTTTCCCTGGGATTGTTAAATTATTCTTCTGATAGCTCAACACAACCTCTTCACATTTATTTCCTATGAGGGGTGCTGACACATTGAGCTCTTTACACAGTTCCTCTTTAAAGAAAAGACAAGACATGCATATAAAACAAACACCTAAAATGTAATAGTTTAGATTTTTAATAAACTATGCTGGAAAGGAATTTGCAACTGGATTATTTCTATGGAAGTAAGACACCTGCCTTATAAATTCAAAACAAACAGACATAAAGCAATATCAAGACGCTGATCTTGCTTTGATGTACAAATACACTCAAAGCACCTTATTTTTATAATGATTCTTCTCAAGATACATCCACACAGATGAAATACATTCTTCTTCCTTTTGAAGAGTCATCTTGAGACTTCCAGAAGTTTGACTGGACATACAAAGCCCAGATACAGGAGACCTTATAAACGGACAGACTCCTGATGCTATAGCAAAGATCAAATTAAGTCAACATGGTGTAGCCATCAAACCACATCATTACACTTTCTATGAGGCACATGCCTCTTCGGTATGTACCAGACAAGTCTTCAACAGAGTTACTAGAGAAAGTGTCGGAACTGGCGTTATCTCATACGTCAATTTGTTCCTGGCGGTGAGGTTGTGTTGGCCTTTGTATAGCTCAGCACCAGCTCCTACGTCAGGTACTACACTTACAAAACAAACCCATAGACAAGCACACATCCTCCCAGTTGGGAGCCTCACCCTGGATCTTCAGCAGTCCTGCACTTCACCTACTGTGCAAGGCTCTGCCCGACTCCCTCCCCAGGCAACGCCGCCCGACTCCTGCTCCCAGGAGCACAGTCTTTAAGCAAGAGGATGCAGCCAGTGCCACCGAGCACTCCTAAGACCAAAGAACACAAAATCAGGAAGAGGGTAGCTATGGGCACACACTCAACAGGAGAGCATAATCCTTTTAATTATTTATGGGTTCAAGTCAGCCACCCTGACCTCCAGCCTGCACATCCATTTGTGCATTTTCTGTCCCACACATTAATTTGTGGTTATCTTTAATATTTTATGAGTTATACTTGATTCCACTCCATTATACACTAAAAAGAGAAGAATAAACAGCAACTACTAATGCCGTAGATGGGGGGTTTTACTTGTTATAAATTCCATTCACCATCAAGTGACTGGACAACACATACTCCCTAAAAATAAGTATTTCTGCTCATCACACCTTCACAGAAGTGTTTTCTATTTCTGTTGATTAGCAGTGAAGACCAAAGCATAAAATTTATGGTAGCTTGAGCTACCTGAACTGCCCATTTCCTTAACAGTTGCATGCAAATTTACACTAAACTGGGACTTAAGAGACATACAGCTGGGAGGGCATCCAAAACATGACAGTTATGAAACTCATTTTGGATTCCCTGTGTACAATACTCTTAACATTGATTCAACAAGCCATCAAATCATCCTCCTGTATGTCAAGTTTTTAATCCAAAATTACAAATGAGCCTTCAGTTTATGACCCTTCCTCTTCTCCAAGAATTTGCCCCAGGGAATTTATAAGCAGCTGCTATCTCCCCTCTCTGCCATTACTAAGCTACAAAAGCCAGCGTAGCTTAAGCTTTGCTCTCTCATCTAACTCCAGAGTGTTCACACCCCATCGTCTTTGCAGACTGGATGTCCCTGTACATGTTCCACTAGAATTTAATATTTTCAGTACACAAGTGACCAGAACGATGTACAGTATTTGACATGAAATCTCTCTAATGCCTTGCACAATAACTTGCATACCTCCACGGAAGAGCTCTCACTGAGCATTACATTTGTTTTCATTTCATGCTCACTATCAAATAGAGTCATCCCTGTTTGACTATGGCATTCAAGCCTGTTTCTCCAGGCCTGTTTTAAGGGATGACCTGCCAACTGATAGCAGATGTGCTGTTAATAATCACTCAGTAGATAACTTCGCTTTTAGAGCTATTTAACTTCCTCTCATTCCTATTGCTTCAGTCATCACAGACACTCGGTTCTTCCTGTGCAATAACCCAGCCCGGCTCATTGCTGACTATGTGTCCCAACTTTGCCTCATCAGCAGCCGTTCTTTGCATAGAATTATCTCAGCCAGGACAGTGAAGCAAAAAGACCAGCCCCCCACTAACAGCGATCCAGAGCAATAATTCCTTTATTCATGCAAAGTAACAATTTCTCCTTCAGGTTGCTCTCCCAAGCTACCTCACCATTCTTTAGCCAAGCCTCATACTTCCAATTTAGTCATTGTCAGTGTCACACCACGGTGTACAGACATCAAACTGAAGCCTTCTGCTCCTTTTGTCTAGGACACCCAGCACTTAATCAGTAATAATACAACTTTAGTCTTCCACGACTTAATTGTGGCAAATCCATGACGCATTTTATCCTGTTTTCCACTTATCTTTGTGTACTTAATTACTTTGTTCTAAATCCTTGAATACTGTTAAGACCAGAGTAAAATGTGTGAACAGATTTCATTCTCTTATTCTTTTAAAATAAATACACATTTACTTCTTCTGCTCTATTGCTATCACAACCACTACACTCAACCTGACAGATAACAACCAAACCTTTTTTTTTTTTTTTAACCTTGCTCCAGTGTTCTGCGCCAACTCTTTCAGACCCCTAAAGCAGAGACCCTTCACTTCTTTAGTTTGGCTGCATTAAATCTAGAAGCAGGCATAAGACATTTATTCTGGTCATTTCTGTTTGGCACTCTATCTTTCTCGCATGTTAAAAACCTCATCCCTATCTAAATCTGGTTACAACTGCTGATTTTGGAGGCACTAGACATATTTTTCAACTATAGCCTGGTCCTCACAACATCATAGCCAAGTTCTCTTTTCTTCTTTTTAATTTTTTCCTCTTCATCTTAAATTTCTTCATGCTCTGTTTTTTTGGCGATTCACATGCTACCCCTGCAGTTTCTGCTCTCCAATGATCAATCCCCTCCTTCACTTCATTCCTTACAGGTTTTCCAGTAATTTGCAGTATCTTATTCTCACAGCAAGGTCTGCAGCCCCATTCGGCAAACTTTACCTCCTCCTTAAAAATGCAGTTTCTAAGCAGCTGTTGTACCTTCCATTTAAGAGAGTCCAAGCCTCTTTTTTTTTTTCTTTTTTTTTTAAAATAAACCTCTAACACCTACAGAGGGTCTTCAGCTCTGTGGACTTCACAAAGTAGTTCCTCTAACTTCTCAGAACTTGCCCTGCTAAAATAAAACTTCCTTGAAATAAAAACACTTTATAGCTGACATATACTTATCCCTCCGTTTAATTTAAAATTATTAACTTGTGGCTAATCAACACATGTGCTTAAGGCCTTGTGGAACAGAGCTGTAATCTAGCAGTGGAAAGCAAGACCCAGTGTCAGCCACAGAGAGACCAGAGAAATTCCTTACCCCGAGTTCAAAGATACACCCTCTACTTCTGGGCAGGCTGTAAACATGAGCCTTCATTTACTCTGCATTCCACTACAATTAATGACAAAAATCTACCCTATGATATTTCAGTATACTGATTTCCAGTCTAACTATGTCACCACTGGGAAACATACTTACAAAAGCACATTTGAGAAGCATCTTCCTTTTATACACTAGCATGATATCTCAAATGTGCTCTGTAGCTCTGAGCAACCAGAACACATTTGCAATGCTACGTTCTGTAATTTGACTTAGTTTTGCCCCACTAAATCAACGTTAGCCCTCCAGATTTTGGAGCATAACATGAACCTTTAACAGAAAACCATCCTCCTGTCCACTGGAAGGCTGCGCCCATACTATGTGCCTCCAGCAACAATTTGAGATCGGCTGTCTTCACCATGTGCACCAGAAGCCTACGAGGAGCTGGGAAGGAGGGCACTGATGGCCAAATCCTACAGCAGGACACGGAAAGAACTGCTCTGGCAAAGTGACAGTGAATGATCTCCATATGAATCTGGAAAGCACCTATTCCCTCTCAGCTTTAGCTTGTGATACAGTTTTCTTATCATGGATGCACTGGCATGAGGGCAGTTTAGGTTTTCTGTGCAAGAGAGTGAACTTGCTGGCAGAGGCTATCAGTTCCATTGAGGCAGTAAATCACGCTAACCACCACATTCCTGGTATACCTGCATCTATACTGCGGCGCACGGGCACCTGCCTGCTACCTCCTGCTCACAGAGGCCAAATCCCACAGAGGGGAAACTTGGTACCACAGCATGAAGTATCAACTGACAACGCAAGTTACTAACCCACATAAAATGGGGGCCCTGGCAGGGCATACAGCTCTGTCAGCTCCAACAGCCCCACATCGTGGCAAGGGCTCTAAAGGACTGCTGGTGGTCTCTGCACCCACCTCCCGCGGCCACCGTCACCAACAGGTACATCTCCCTAGGGAGCACATTCACGCTGCTAGGTACCTTCTTCTCTCACAACCAGTCTCACTAGCTCGACCCTTTGCAGGAGCGGGGTGTTCAGCCACCCTCTAAACCGAGGGGCACGGCACTAGACACTTCAAAAAAGCAATTAATTGTTAGTCACACAGGAGAAAATAACGTGCCACCTTTTACTCCAGAAGTCCTTCAAAGTGTTTTATCTTGTTAATTCTAGGTCAGTTGAGCGCACATGTGGTATGGATTACACTGACCCTTTTAGAGCTCTCAACATTTTTAAATAAGTAGGACACTTAACATTAGACACAAGCCAAGCTGTGCACCCCCGTACACCATGCACCAAGACCTACGAGCAGGCTTCATAGGCAGAATCAAGGACAAGCTGCTTTATAAAGCACAGCTCCTACAGCACAGAAGTACGAATGTGACATAAATCATAAATGCCAAATCTGACCCAGTATCGTATTAAATCAATGTGTTTTAGAGAAAAAGGAAGTTGAACCGAAGCAACCTTTGCAAAGCCACCCAACAAATCAGTGGCAAATTTACAAAGCAAGTATTTACAGCTAAGTGATAAAGAAGTCTCCATTAAAGATAAAAGTTGTCTTGCGGCTTACAAAACACAATAGCATTGTCATTTTAAGCACAAAGGAGATGCTTCATCATTAAATATCTGACGACTGTAACTGCAGACTTTAAATACAAGAAAGGATCAACACGCAAATAACCATAAAATTCGCGTTTAAAAAAAGTTAATACTATGATTCACTGGAGATGTTAATTTGACAGTGCCAGGTCTTCGGAAGTTTTAACCTCCTTCTCTGCCCTACGAGCTGCCATATATGCTGGACCCTAGCACACAAATAATTCCACTGCTTTCCCTTCTTTCCACAGATGCCTCGCCTGAGTAAGGGAAGAAGGGGGGTGGGGGAGACGTAAGTAAATTACCTTTTGGATAAGCCTCCTCCCTTCTCCCAGCTAAAGTTTTCTTTAGGTCAGAGTAGCGCTTTGAAATGAAACCAGGCGCCGGCGGCCCCAGTTTCAGGCGGCGGAGCAGACCCCGAGCGGGGACCCCGAGGGCTGGTCCGGGGGAGGAGGCCATGTGCTCGGCCCGCATCCCCCCGAAAGGACACCCCAGGGAGGGCGTCCACACTTCGGACCGGCTCGGGGGAATAACTCGGGGGAGTTCAACAGCTATTACCTCCAGCGGCTTTCTCCTGGGCCATATGTTTTCCCCTGACATTAGCAAGGAATTTCAGAGGAG
>NW_010515742.1:0-26379 GCF_000687285.1 Phaethon lepturus
GGAGGCGTTTCATCGCTGTTGTCTCTCGGCCCACCCGTGCCCTGAGATCACGTTTAAAAACCGCAAAAAGTTGGATGAGCAAGAAGTCGGCGGGCTTTGCGGGGAGAGAGGCCTGCTCCTGCTCCCCTGGGGCAGCCGTGGCCAGCTTGTCCGTGCTTTATGTATCTCCTGGCCCAGTGGCCTTAAACCCCGTGGAAAGACCTCGGGATGCTCAGGCTTGGGTTTGCCAAGGGCTGCTTGCTCCACGTGGTGAGACCAGGACCACATCCCGCTGTTCACCTTTGCTTTTCTGTCTAAAATTCTGAAATGAATCAGTCCTGGGGCCCTTTCTTCATTTGTTGGTTGCATTAGTGCAGTTTAGGTAGTGTCCATTGTTGGTTTTGCTACACCCAAGATTGTTGTGTTGATGCTGTGTGGCATCTCAGGGGAGGAAAAACTGAGGCTTTGCAGGAGAAATGGGCAGATCTGGAAGACTTTAGGCACTTTATGAGCAGGCACTAAGCATATTGGTAGGATATTTCTGTTAACAGCAGTGAAACTGTTGACTGTGGTGACATTTAAAATGTCAACTCTAGATTTCAAATGGTCTGTTGAAATGAATAAAGTAGGATGCGCAACTAGTCATGGATTTGGGAGTACCAGCTCTGCCGCCTGAGCTCCCAGGCCTGCTCCCTGGTTACTATCGTATGCTGCGTTAATGTATGAATAGTTGATGGGCTGGTTTTCAGCTACCGAGATATTTTGTACAGCCTGAAAATTCTATCAGAATCTTCTCTGTCTTATCTGCAGCAACCAAAGGACAGATGATGTGCTTGGGTATTACTTGACCTGAGCTATGGCCAAGGTAGTTAGCTGAGCAAAACTAAGTTAATTTAGAAGGTTGGGGAAGGTATGAGAGAGAACACACAAAGTAGCAAAAATAAGGATGAGAAGTGTTTCTTCTCCATGAGAAGTTTTCCCAGATGACTGTGGCTGTTTTTAAAAAAAATCTCAGTGAAGAATAAATGTTTGAATTAAAAGAGTCAGATAATTCTTCTCTGAAATATCCACAGGATTGGGCAAAGCTTTAAGGAGAAGAGCTGTGCAGGGACACTGGAAGTCTCTTGTAACAATACTGCAACTATGACATCTCTTGAGGAAAAGGACAAATAAAAATTCAACTTTAAGAAGTTAGCTGTCCAATATTACTGGTGGTAGCTTTGGTAACTAAAATAGAAATACTGAAAAAACCCATTCAAATACTTATTTTCTTCATTTTTCTCTGGGCTCTGTAAAATATTGAGCTCAATTTCAGTTTTTAAGAGTATTCAGTTATTGGTAAGCTTCACTTGTAAGGTTTTGGTACTGTGATATAGCTAGAATATTACCACTCTAGCTAAATTTATATTATTTTAAATAATTTCTGAGCATATGCATGTATGTACATTCCCTGTTATTTTTCCTTTCAGAGCCCCTGTATTGATACCATTTATTTCCTTTTTCCTGGGAATATGTTTGTGGATCTTGGGGGGGAGGGAGGGGAATAATCTTTTTTAAAACGTAAAGTTAAGTTGTGAAGCAACTATCATCTCGCCTGATAATAACTACTCTGAGTTAGGCAAGGAGGTAAGAGAGGCGGTGAAGGGAAAACTATTTTGGCCAGTATCTTTTGGACAAACCGCAGTCTTTCTAAAAGGAAGAAAAGCACCATGTAGGGGACAGGTTTTATTTCAAACTTTTTTAAGGACTAATGTAATTAATTGTGTCTGTTAGCTGATTTTCACCAGTTTCCTGTTGTGTTAGGAGCAACTCTTTTAAATAGAATTTGCGTCCTTCGTTGTCTTCATGGTCTTCCAAAAAAACCCAAACCCAACAGACTGAAAACCCACTCAAGCCTTAGCCATTTCAATAGAAATGAAAAATAAGCTTGGCTGTCCTCTTTTTCAGTCCATTTGGGTCTAATAATCATTAAACTTTCGTCTGGTGAAAGATTACATTTTTCAGTTGTACTGCAAGTCTTTGGTCTTTCTCACGCCTGGTGTCCTGCACCCTTGCAGTCTTAGGATGTCACACCAGCCATTTTTCTACCCTTCCTTTGATACATCTTTCCACTTCGCCTTCTGCTGGAGCTTTGCAGTCCTTTGGAAGAACACATATTATTTGAGTTCTTCTGAGATCCTGCTTCTTCCCAGACTACATGTCTCTGAGGTTATCCCTCTGATCAAGGAGGGAGAGATGGAAGTCCCTCTGTGGCCTCCAAATCTCACCGTGGGCTTGGAGGGTCTGTGGGGCGGCCAGGGACGGTGCTCACTACCCTCAGCACCTGCAAACGCTGTCTGCTTCCAGCAGCATGCTGCGAACAAAATCCCTCATGAGCACCCTTACACCTGTTTGAGGGGAAGCCTTGGGGTGTGCTTTGCAGGTTTGCAGTAAAAGGGAAAATTCAGTCCCAGGAGAAAAAATACTACTCCTTGCAAGCGCAGCGACTCTGATACTTCTGCCATCGGAGGAGCAAGCTGTGCACCAAGGAAACTTCACCCTGCTGCCTCGAGGGGCTGACAACTCATCCGTGAGCAGACATTTCCTACTGCTGTTCTTGGCAGGGCTGTGAGGCTGGGAGTAGGTTAATCACTTGCCTCTGCTGCTTCCCCATCGCCTCCTCCATGCCGTAGCAAATTGCCAGGTGCTGAGATTTACTAGATCAATTGTCCTTTATTAAAAAGAGAGGAAAAACAAAACCACCAGGGACCTCCACGTTGCGCATCCTCTCTAAGTATTATAAATACAGTCTGTGTTCCTCTTTCCGATTGACTGGGTCCCTCGCAGAGGAGCCAGCCTCAGGGGGCTGCGGAGTTTTCACATCTCTAACAAAGCACTGAAGGACGGGAAAGGACAACGGGTGCCGGATGCTGACTGTTCTGCGCCAGCGCCCTCCTTACTGCAATTATATTTCTGTTAGAAACCTCCACCTTATTTAAAGAGACATTGTCAACTTCCTCAAAGCCCCTTTTTGTAAAAGTCTTACAAAGCCATTGAGATGTTTTCTTAATGATGCGAAGAAAAATATTGTAGATAAAGAACACTGAAGCAGAGATGCTTCTCCTTTTTTAGGATCTTGTATGTAATGTGTTAAAACCACTATGTAAACTTAAATCAGTTAATCACTGTAGTCCCTTTTGACAAAATTATCATCTCTGTTTCCAGATGAGGGGAGTGAGACAAGAGGAGACGAGTGATCTGACCAAGGTTGTTCAGTGAGCTGGAACCCAGAGCTGTCCTCTGCAACATAGATGATAAAGGAGGCTTTGAAATTATCTGGCTTTATAGCATAAACCAATATTTGATTGTCAGTAATAGGAGGAACTATTCCCCAGAGGCATCACGGTGTGCTACGATGTCCCTTCTCTAGGAAGTGCTCAAGTGCATCCAGTGTCGGATCCAAGATCTGAGGCTGGATGGATTCCTGATCTTGGCTGGTCTGATGGGCCGTGCTTATCAGTGTACCATGATGGAAGACTGCTCCAGGACTCAGAGGAGGGCTTTGCTGAGAAACTCCAGGCTCACTACCCCTCACTTCAAAGACTGCAGATTATCAGGAACCTCCTAAATACTCCTCTAATGTGTGTGTATTTGCTGGCTGTCACTAATGTCATTATGCAAGTGGTTGGACTTGGCATTTTTAAAACTTGATTGGGCCTCCTCACCAGTGACTTTGGTCAGCTCAAATTTTCCTTGCATTTAATTGCCATTTTCAAGTTCTATTTCTCTGTTTATTGGCAGGTGTACCATTCTTCCAGGATCGCTGCCATGGTACTTAAGGTCTTCTTTCCGTTGTGCTGCTCCTCAGCAGAAAGCGGCATTTTGATCGGCCGTTGGATCTCAGAACAGAACTCTGCTGTTATCCTTGCCGTGGTCCATTTCCCTTTTATTCCTGTTCAGGTGAAGCAGTATCTCAGTGAAGTCCAGCGGGTGACTAAAGTCAGTGTTTCTGTGCTCGGCTCATGGAGCAACAGCAAACAGGAGAAAGAAGGGAGTCTGAGTGAGTTCTTGGAAGACCTTGGGACAATATTCTCCCATGAGCCGTGGATTCAGATAAGCAAAGAGGGAGACAGCAAATTCTGGAGCTGTTCTACCCTTCAGAAACACTCTAACAACTCTAAGGAGGAAGAAATCATCTTCGTATACTATGACCAGCGCAAAGTCATGCTTTCCTATCTACATCCCCCTTTGGACACAGCTTCCTCCACTGACCACAGAACAGATGATGCTTCAAAGCTCTCTGCCATCTTTGACACAGTTGCGAAGAGTAAGATACTGTTCATGACGGACAGATATGATGATGGGCCCATCAAGTTGACCCACTGGCAGTCAGATGGCATTGAAGCTAGTATCATCGTGGAGCTGATGAAGCAGGCCTCTGTGCCTGTGTGCATGCTGCTGACATTTCTGCTTTCACTTATCTCTGGGGTCTGCAGGAGCAGGTAAGTCGTGCGACGTCGGCCAGCTTATGTTTTGCATGGAAATGTAATTCATGTTTAGGCATTTGCAAGGTTCCTGCTCAGCCCCAGTAAGAAATACAGTCGATACAAAATCACCTCTTTCATCAGTACCAGTCACATTGTATCTCCTGGTACTGCTTGTAGATTTGTGGACCTTATGTACCTCTTGGAGGTCTTCTGATCTCTGAGATCACCAGTGTGTAAAGGGGCCTTTAGATGGTACAGCAGATGTCATAATAGGTATGGACTGTGGAGCAGGGCTGCAGCTGACAGGTGAATATGCCTCCTGTGGAGCTTCTCTGCGAAGAGGTCCTTGCCAGCTGGTCCCAGCTGCAGTGCAGCCCCTTTTTATGCCCTTGAACCCCAGCAGGCACAATCCAGCAGGCTGTGGGTCAGCCTGGTGGACCTTACGTGGCTGGCAGGGACAGGCCACAGAGGGGTGCCGCAGAAGTGCAGACCTGCTGCAAGGAGGGCAACAGGCGAACCAGCTGATACAAGCCTCAGTTATGAGAAAGGTGGAGGGATGTGCTGCTGCTTATGCCAGTCCCACCGCATCCACAGACCAACCCAGTATAAAACAGTGGTGTGTCAGGTTCCATGGGCAGCAAGAGGCAGAGAGCTCCTGGATAAACTTTCTGTTGGAGTCAGACTGCGGTGGAGCTGCTATTAAAGTTGGGGAGCTCCATTGAAAACACAAAGCTAAAGGCTTCCTCAACCAAGGAGTGCAGGTCTACGCGAATCCTTGGTGAAGTCCCATTGTCACAACTATGAAACTGAATAGGATGCTTCAAATTTAATGCATGGCAAGTGGTCGCACTAAAGAGGAGCTCTGAGCAAATTTGAAGGGGAGAAGGTTCTGCGTATAAAGCTTAATAATGCGTCTGGTCAGCCTGCCTAGAGAGGTTGTACCAGAGAGGGGAGTGGAGTTCAGGTTCCAAGCTGTGAGGGGACACTTTGATGAAATTTGGATAACAGCTGCTACAGTATTTACGGATAAATCTTCTCAAGTACAGCCTAAGGGTATGGGGAATGGCATCTTTTAACAGGTTTCTAGTTATATGATACTGTCATAAAAAATTACGGTGAAACTCTTCATACACATTCTGAACAGTTGGGTTGTACGTTTTGGTGCACAAAGGGAAAGCTGTCTGGTTTTGCATTACTCTGTTAGAAGAGATTTAGGGTCAAACCCGAACCTGATCTAATCAGGGACCACTGGTTCCCAGGACTGCTCTGCAGACACTGACTATGCATTAATGGTTGTTAATGGTAACTAAATCAGAACTTTGTGGTTGGGTAGAAGATTGGGAGTCAGCTCTGAAAGGTCCTTTTTCTGGCTGTCCATGGAGTGTGTGTGACTACCAACAAACAGGATGATCCTTTTCTGTGTAGACGCTTGATCTCAAAGTCAGCCTTGCACACTTTGATTGGTGCTAGGACTCAGGCCAGGCTTAGAGTTAGATTAAGCCCAAGCCTCACACATCTCCAGAAGGCCACAGTCAAAGCATAACTTGGGAGCTTGAGCTGAGTGTGACAGGTTGGGCACAGATAGCTGCTACCCAGCTTATCAGCCACTATTCTGATTTCAGCTTTTCCTAAGCCCGGTACGGACGTTTTGAGCCAGAGCAGCAGCCAGGCTGGCAGCCAGCTGTACGTACCAGCAGGCAGAATGCGAGGCTTGCTGTGCGTAAACCTAGGTTGAACTTGTTCTTAACCTTGGGAAGTAGATACACGCTTCTTTCTGCTTTGTTTTATTTACCCGTAGTATCAGCATGATATTTACTTATAGGTGTTTTGAAACATCAGTCTTAGACAACAGAGATTAGTACCTGGCTTTATGACAAACCTCCTGCTTGACCTTCTAAGTCATTTACTATAATTTGGTTCAATTTACTGTGTGATGTGTGGAACAACCTCCCTTGTGCTGACACACACAAGGCAGGGAGGGTTCGAAGATATCTTCCAGTCACCTCCTCCCTGTGCTGGGACAGGACATCCCATAAAATAGGATCTATCCGTTTTTTGCTGCTTCTGGTCACCAGACTTCTTTCTTTCACAGGTTTTTGTGGTGTGAAGGGATAGTCAGCTTTGAAAAGCTAAAGAAAGAGATCAGTGATGTCCCCTCAGGTTGTGGAGGCTTGGGGCTTTTTTAGATATGCCACTGTTGTGTATTTGAGCTGGGGAAGCAGGGCAGCATCGTTAGAAATCCCCGAAAGTGAGCGCTGACATCCATCCAAGCTTGCGAAGTGCTCTCAAATCCTGCACATCTCAAATTAAGGCATTTCTTCAGCACCACCTTGTGCTAAGGGGTGGCCATTGCAATTCTCTCTTTAGAGGGACCCGTGTGCAGGATTTCCATTACCGCTGAAGGTCTCTAGTGTGCTTTAGTATTGAGGCAATAAATTGTGTGCTCCTCTTGAAAAAAGTCTGTTTACAAACACCATGACCTCTGATTCCTCACCCAGAAGGGGGGCACTGTTCCTGCAGTTTCAAGCAAGGAGCAAAAAGACAGCCAGGTTAATGAAGCTTTAACATTTGTGTGTGATCCTGAGTTGGAAAGATTGCTTTTCATCTGATATCTGGAAAAGCCACTCTTGCTTTTGGAAAAACTTATTGCTAAAATTCCTCATATTTGGAAATACCCCAAAGATCTCCTGCTGCTTAAATAATGCAATGACACAACATCACTGGTTTGGTTTTGGTTTTTATTTGCTTGGTTTTCCATTGCACTTCTGAAAATCATTCCATAGTCTGTGTGGTAAACAAGTGGGAGCATTTATGGCAATGCATAGTTGGTATGCATAGGGGTAGGAGACCACACAAGAAATATTTTTGGCTTTCTTTCTCGGTACTCCTAGAGATGGGAGCTTCCGTAGCATATCTTGCAACTATTATATTGAGCTTTTTACAGAGTGTTTGTATTTTTATTTAAATAAGTATGTGTACGTATTTACTTTCCAAAGAAAGTATGTAGGTTGGATAGAGGTTGTCCTGTTGATGTTAAGTGAAAAGAAAAGAGGGTCAGTCGTAGTACAGACAAGCACGGACCTCTGATGCGTCTTTTGGGCCCGTCCTATTCAATCAAGGAGATGCATTTACCCGGTAGGTGGCCATGTTGGGCGGTGCTCCTGGGGATGAGGCTGCTTTGGAAGTCATTCTCACTCGTGCAAGAGATTCCTCAGGCAGAAGAGAGCAGCAGCTTTCCGTTGACGCGGGAGACCAGGGGTATCTGGTCAGTGGATGACCCACAAGGTAGCTGCCACTAGCTTGGGGACTCGTGGAGCAGCAATGGATGGTGAGAGACACACGTTGCTGGGAGAGGATGGGGAGATCGTCAGCCCAGTGAGTATTTAGCACAGGGCCCCAGAGCCATTGCTTTCCACTTGAACTGAGGTGGTCTGGCAGCTGTTGCTTTGACCAGTAATTTTTCACCTTCAGCCATCTGTACATAACCACACAGGTAGAGCATTTCTCCTTCCCCCTTCTTTGCATTTCAAGTGCAATTCTCTGCTCTAGCAAAGGTTTGCCACACCAGAATTTGTAACCACTGGACTAGGATATAATTGGAAGAGAAAACTCGTCTGCACTTGTGCCTCGGTGAATCTGCAAACCCAGGTCTCTGAGATCAGTGGCCAGTGCAGTCGCCCACCGTGTCTCCCTCCCCTGCATGGTGCTCTTTCCTCCGCCACTTTAGATACCACCTCCTGACAAGTCAGCTGAAGAACAGTGCACTCATTTGTCTCTAAGGTGGGAGGCTGTAACGAAGAGCTGAGTAACTCGGAGGCCTCAAATTAAGAAGAATGATTCACAGTACACTGCGTGTATTTCAAAACCCATGTGTCTGAAATTTGAATGGGGAGGGGGAAGGAGGAACTTCAGCACTCTGTTTTTTAAGCTGACAAACCTTGCATGAAGGATGATTGAAAGGGCTCAGGAGGATGGGGGAAGGAAGGGGATAGCAACCACAGTGAACCGAGCAGGATTTTGAACGAGCCATACCCTTGTGATTTGTGTGAAATGTCTAAATAGCAGCTGGACCCCCAGTCTCCCCATCCTGCATTTTATCCTGGCCAGTCCTGAAGGCACTCTGCTGCTGGCCACAGGCTGAAGTCCTCCAGATGAAGTCTGGGAAAGGCATGCACACGTTGCAGGGACGTGCACTAATGATCCAAACAGCTGGACAATTTCAAAAGCGAAGCAGAATACCAGGAACGATTTTAGCATTTGGAATGAATGTAAACTGAAGGAACATGCCAAAGCAGTAAGAGAGAGTAGGTGAAGGAAGAAAAGTGAACATAGATTCCTGGACCCTTAATAAGAAACGGTGAAACACTGTGAAAATAGTGAAACAACCATTGTGTATGGGAACAGAAGCCATCCAAATTATGTCCACATCAGAATTTATTCCCCACAACAAACATGGTGCTTTGTGTTGCTGTACCGCTGCTGGGCTTTCTTTGACCAGCCTGCATCCAGTGGTGTCATTTTAGACTACACAAATCACCATCGTTCCTTTCTTTATAGGTTGTGTGGTAATAAAAGTAACTCCCAAAAATAATTGGGTATCATTTAGTACTTTTCTTCTGAGTCATAAAAAAAGAACCGTGTGAATATTTCCTCCCCTACAAGCCTAATGTGGATGTTAGCTCTGAAACCCAAGTACAGGCTAAATGTTGTGTTATCTACATAATGCCAGCCACTCTTGGCAAGGCAATGAAGAGAAAATAGAACTGAAGACCCAGAGAAAGGAATTTAGAAGTAATAAAGAAAAAAGGAAGAAAAGGACCAAGTGGAAAAGGGATACAAACTGCAGGGAGAACACAGCTGTTTGTTATACCAAGCTCACACTAGATAGAGACTTGTGATTAGTACTGGGATAATACTGGTATTTGTGAAATGGTTGCACCACGTTGTGTTGTTGTGCTGTACACACGACTGCCTTGACTCCAGTCTCCTGGATACTTAGAGCAGCATGCAATCCCAGTGATGTATCCCAAAGCACAGGGTGGAATGAGGGTTGCATTCTGGCTTCCTTGGAAGAGCCAGACGCTTGGTTTTACAGAATGGAAATGAGAGGTTGGGTTGTCTGCTTTAAATGTCTTGATCTGGAAAGGTTGCCTTAAGTCTGTTAACCTTTAGGAGAGTAGATAACATCTAATATTCTTTAATGATAATATGTTGACACCGTCTCTGGTTGCACAACCTTAATTTACACTGAATATTTTGCATGGCATTTGTACGCTGTACAGCCTGCTGTGTGGCAAAAGGAAAAAGGGACATTCCCATGGTGTTTCTGCAGGGTGCTGAAGTTTTGGCCTTTGTCTTTCTTATGGAGCAAACTCTCAACTTGTGAGCAGCTGGGACATCGCCTGCAGCACCTCCAAGTCATCGGCAGCAACAAGAAGGCTCAAAACCAGCCTCAACTAATGAGGTACAAAGTGCACATAAAGTCATGCAGGTCTTTTCTCTAGCCCTGTCTCCTCTGGGGAACACAAACCATAGATCCTGTGCCCACGCAGCACTTCAGGGTCCTCGCTGCACCATGTCATGTTTTCTTCCTTGCTCTACTCCCTGCTAGTTTGCAGATCTTTACTCTGCACTCTGTTTATGTTAATTATATCTTTTGCCAGATATATGCCTTTCTCCCTAGTCTGGGAAAGGCGACCGGGATATTGCCCACAGAAAGCTTGTACTGCACCCATGTGTGTAGTGCTTTGTTATCACTACTCCCACAAGCTCATTGCTTTCACTTATGCTGCTGTTAAGCAAAAACTGCAATCAGTATTCAGTGGCACTTTCCATAAGAGCAGAACAGCTTAAATGTTCCCCTCTTTCACCCACTCTCTTGGAGAATCTTTCTTGTGGTAACTGCAGACCAGAGAGTCCAACAGCAGTAACAAAGTCAGCGTAACAGAAAAAGCAAACATGCAGCAGGGTGAGTGGAACAGGGAGGGGCAGAGATCCAAGACAGATATTGAATGCCCTATGGCCATTACACACCGAGTCTTGTTCTGTGTGGTTCTCTGATCCTGCAGTAACAGACTCCCAGGGAACACTTAAAATAGATTAGCAGATTTGAAGGCAAAAATAACTGTGATTGTTTAATCTCATTTCCCAAATAACTCTCGTCATGGAATTTCATTCAGAAACTCCAGCAGTGAGGGGGCAGTTCAGCAGCCCTTCTGGGTATGTTTGTGTACCCAGAAACACTATTTATTACATTGACTAGTGGTTCAACTCAAGTATACCTCTTGGAAAGCCATCTGATCTCAACATGGATACTGCAAGTGATGATGCCCTTAGTATTGGTAAATCCCCCCTGAGTATATATATACACACACACACACTTTGACTAACATTCCTCCTTGTAGCTTCAATTATCTTCGCTCCCCTTACTAAGAAAGGTTTTTGTGGCATGGCAGGCTCTGCGTGGCTCCGTGTTTGGCCACAGAAGTAGCAGCACACCAGTGAAAGTCAAAAGATCCCTACACCGTGTTCTTCAGTAAATTGTCCTGGTGTCCCTGGGACATTAAAGATGCCATATAAGTGAAACCGACAACTGTCATTGAAACATTAAGCACAGTCCTTCCTTTTTCTCTAACACTGTTTCTCTTTATCCTGCATGCAGGAAAGCCAACATCTTTGTGTCTCTGCTGATTGATGTGGCTCTGGGGATACTGCTGATGTCCTGGCTGTACAGAAAGAACCGAATTGGTCACCTTGCTGACACCCTCATCCCTGTGGCTGATGTAAGTCTGGCCAGAGCTGTTCCTCTTTCATCTGCTGTGGGTACTGACCAGCTCTTGATGCCTGGGGTAGTTTTAAAGAGGCGATTCTTTATGCACAAGGATTTCAGAGAGTCCTGTCTGAAGTCATGCAAATTAGCTCCCTTCAAGAACAGTGAAATCTTCAAATCAAGCCTGCTGGGGCTGCTCAAAAGGAACACAGCTCTGCTTTGCGTGTGCAGTGAGTAGTAATTAGATGTTTACCGGAGGGCTGCTGTAGCTCCTAAAGTAACAATTATGGCTTGGACAGAGCTCTACAGCTGCAGGTTGAGTGGTTATCGAGCCAGAATACTTTTATTCCGGAGTCAACAGGAAGTGTCCTCAAGTTGTTGCTATATGTGGCATTTGGAAAAAAAAAAAAAAAAGCTGTAACCTGCGTTGAATCTGATAAACTGCTGAAAAGTCAAACTTTGTAAGCAGCGCAGCTCTGCTTGTGAAGAGGAATTTCATGGGGAAATCCAAAGGTGTTAGCTCTGTATCCTAGCCAGGCTACAAACACCTGAAATCCTGTCTAAGAGCTCTGGTGTACAGATGGTAAACTAGGAGAACTTGCTGTGTCCTGTGATTTTCTCAAACATAACTCCACTTGCCCACTAAGATCCCTTGGCATCAGCATAAATTCATGAAGAACAAGTATGACTCATGCTATCCTGCTTTTCTGGTGGCTGATTTTAGGTGCAGTACTCCAATATATCTGTTTAGTGGCAGTAAGGAACATAGAATGTACTTCAGAGGCTGGAGACCAGACCACTAATCTGAAGATAGCTCCATTTTAAGAGCTTCTGTGTCATGGGAATACATGTGCAGCCAGTGTTGAGCACTGTCATGCAGCTGCACAGCCTAATCCTTTCTCTGCCCACTTTCCTTTCATTTCTGGGAGAGAAGGTGGATCTTTCCATTGGTTTCTTTCTAGCATCTGGAGAACATCCTCTCTTTGCTCTTTCTGTAGCTTCTTGGTTGGGAGGAATTTTATTCTGATTAGAGAATTCCATCAGTAATTAATTTTTCCTACTTATCCTGTCTTTCTTGGTAAGAGCTCGTTTCTCTTGATGATCTGCTTGGTCCATGCCTAACCTTTTAAGCCATAGGTTTCTGATAGTTCTTGTACATGTTATGCTTTCAGAAAGTGTGTATAGAGTGTCCAGCATAGCTGTGGATCATGATTATTGCTATTTTTGTTATTTTTCATAGTCAAACTTTTAAGGATTGCATATTTTAAAGACTGCTGCAGACACTATTCAGCAGCAGTGGTGGGGTAGAAAGGACCACAATCCTTGCAATACACCTGCTCTCGTATTTGAGCTATGTGCTAAAAATACTTTTCTAAGTCTTTTCCCTTACAGATATTTCAGCTGGAGAAGTCTAAGTTCTCTAGGGCTCTCCCTATGGGATTACTGTAAGTGCCCAGCTCTCAGAAATCTGATTTCTTAACAAGTCTGCGAGGAAGTGGCTTTTGGCTGCGTTCCTGTTTGCACAGGTGGCTCCAGGAGGGCTTCCATCTGCCCGATGTCTTTGGCAGATGGACACTTTCTGGCTCAAGGTGTACCCAGCACCGGTCCTGGATAGGCTTGCTTGTGAGAGTTGTTCCTTCGTTCCTCTTTCAGTAATTTATCTCATCGTCACTCAACTTACACATCATAGCGTCAGTTATTTTCACCATGTCTCCTACATGTGCGGACTTCATTACTTTGCTGTCACCAAGAGCTGTTTACTTACTTTCCTGGAAGTGCTAACTCCTCCTTGTCTGGGTGGCCTGGTAGTCAGTCGGTGCCTTTCTTCTCTGCTTCTCCCAGTTTATCAGTTCAGGCCAGTTACAACTCTTCTTACTTTCCAGCCTTACTTTCTTCTTTCAAGCATATTAGATTGTGGACATAAAATCATTTGGAGTCCTTTTACTGCCTTCAGCGGGCATTGATTTATATGCATTATGTGCAGGCCTTAAAAAATGCAGATCTGAGTGATCCCAAAATATACCAGTGACTTCAGCATGTGGTGTGCAAGCCAGCACCACTTCTTTTCCAGTATGACAGCAAAATCTCCCCTTAGCCATTCAGCAGTAGGTTTCCTCTTTGCTGCTGAGTGTCCATCTGGTACGCATTATTCCCATCACTTGGGCTTTCTCAAGCGCTCATGTGTTGCCAAGTTCAGTAACGCGAAGTTTCCCATGTGCAGAATGAGTTACTTTTCCTTCCCTAATGCTCCTTGCTATTCTGTTTTTGATATGTGCCCCAGATCTGCTGATAGCATTGACCTTACATGTCCGTATCTGTTAGTAAATAGAACATTATATATATTATAAGATCATTATATATTATAAGGTTATATACATAACCTTATTTTAACCTTATTGATTTGGTTGATTTTAATATTGACAAACTAACCTTATATAACGTATAACCTTATTGGTCTGATTGATTGATTTTAATATTGACAAAATCGTAGCTGTGTGGGGACAGGACACAGTGCTCATTGTTTTTTGTTAGCAAGCCTCTTTGTGGAAGGAAGCAGATGTAGGTAGGTTATTTTGGCTCTCAACAACTGCCAGGGTCACAAGCTCAGCCTGCTGACGTGAGGATCAAGCCGTGCTCCCTAGCCATCATTCGTCATCTCCCGATATAATGGTTCTCAAATCAGCACTTAGTTAGCAATTGTTGATGATGCGCAAGACATCATTGACTGCAGCTCCCACTTTCACAGCTTGATGAGCTGCGCTGTGCTGACTGTAATAACAAGTTGCTTTTGTCAGTAAATGAGGCAGATGTGATTCAGAGACACCTAGGGAGTAACTGGCAAGGAGCTCTGTGCAATACGAAGGACTGATTTTTGCAGCAGACTTTCAAATCCAAGGATGGAAAATGTGATTAACCTTCTCTCTGTAGGTGCCCTCACAACTCCTACCCTCCCCTCCTCCTTCCTCTCAATCCCACCAGTCTTCCCAATGGTTGTCCTTGTTTTTGCCTTCCACAGACAGCCTTCTTTCAAAAATACCCGATTAAAAGTGCTACATTTGTCTGCTTTAAAAAGAACTGTGTAAAAACCATCTTCTTTTTTTTTTTTCCTCCTTCACCTCTCTCATCCTTGCTGATGTCTCTTTTTCTTAAGCTGTAATCTCTTTGAAACAGTTAAATATTTATCATAGATTATGCCTCCAAAAATGTTACTGAGGCTTAGAGATAATTGGATATAAGTCCCTATTCAGTCATGTTCTAATCCATGAACAAAGCAAGCAGAGAGGACACTCCTGGAAAAATATATTAGATGTTAATTTGTAAAACAGTGTGACTTAGAGCCCCAAACGCCTGCAACAGACACAGGGCAGATGTGTCTGGTAGGGAGTGCTGTGGCTCTGCTTGCTCTCACTTGCACTAGATGCTCCACTCAGGAAGTTTGCACTGTGCTTCCCAGTGCCCACCCGCAGTGCGCTGTGTGTCCTTCTCCACCGACGCGACATCACCATTAGACCCTCTGCATATGGAGGCTACAAAGAAGAGCATGACAGTAAAGGAAATATTTCCACAGTGATCTCATCTAAACCATGACATCTTTAGTCTCCAGTTTGGTAATGTCCCTACACCCCTTTATGTAAACACTTCCAATTCACTGTATCTTATTTATTGATACTGGCCACATTCAGTATTCATGACAGCAACAGAGAATTGGACTCCCAGTCACCATTTCTGACTCTGCTTGCTATTGATCAGTCCTAAAATATCTGGCTGGAAAACAACCTGCAAGGTTATGCCTTAGGACTGTATTTTGAAATGCCTTGCCCAGCTAAGTAACAGCAAGCTAGGGCACCTTCCCAGAGCTACGTGCCCCTGTCAGAATTTAGTAGCACCTCTGGGACTGGCAGCCTCCAGAAGTCATTCAGTGCTGAAAAACAGCCTTGCTGAAGGGCTGCTTTCAAGCATTTAAATATTTCATTAAAATCCCCAAATGCTTTTTCTAAGTTACCAGTCCAACACTTTAAATATTAAAAGCAGTCTATTTATAAAGTAGCTGACACTTCTCAGCCACAGAGGTAAGATCCATGGGTTCAAATCAGTTCTGACTTCCAGTGAGACAGAGGGAAAATGAATGAAATAAAAAGGCAATCCTTTTGGATAAGTTGAAGATGAAGCCCTTAATTTTGCCACTACGCTAAAAGTAAATGTTTACACACTCATTTTGCTAGGATCATGTTGGTTAATAAATAAAGTGGAATCATTCCTTGGAAATAATTTCCCGTGGGGAAATTATCTATATGAATGATTGGGAAAGTAGGCTACAGTTTATCAGCTTTAGGTAGCATGTCTTGATTCTTCTACATGTGCACAATTGTCAGTGCAGTTCTCTTGCATGGACTTGACTATAAGTAGGATTTGCAGAGGTGAGCGGCTTTTACTCACAATCTCTGTTCATGTGGGACAGTGTGAGAGGTCACTTCTTCCAGGTATGTTCCCCACCTGATTGCTGGAGGTTACCACTCTCAGCTACCTCAGTTCATAACCTGGTAAATGGACTTCACCGCTGGTTTCAGCTTAGGTGAGTAGGTCAGAGGAGCAGAGCAACCCCATCTTCTGCCCTGCAACTGCAAGGGGAACCTCTGGCAGAGTAGTGGGGTAGGGAGAGAAAATCAGCAAATAACATCAGCCTGGGATTAAATCACCAGAAACTGTGAGTCAAAGCCCTCAGTGATTTGGGGACACGCTCCATTAGGCTTTTTTCCTCCATGTTTCAGAGGCCTGTTTTTTTTTTTTTATTGGGATGCCATGGGTATCTCTCTGTGAAGCCTGCCGAGAGATAAGGTAGTGGTAGGCAAGATCAGGGCTATACAGCATGGTTAATCTTGCCTAGTACACCACAGAGTATCAAGAAAGTTTGTTTATGTATGAGATACATTTATATAATTGTGTTTTCTACCCTGCTGTAAACACATACAGGTTGTCTGTAAAAATTTGACTTTTTTGTCCATGAGTGCACTGCCATCTTGCTCCTTTTAAAATCCTGACAGCCTTCCTCACAGTTCAATTACTTGCTCAGTTCTGACTTTTCAGTTGACTATCCAAAGAAGTCGATTTGTGCACCAGCATTTGCCATCTATTTCAAGAACTCATTACACCTAGAAATCCTACTGTGCAAGTCTACCAGAGGTGGCCATAAACAAACACTAGGTTCATATTCCTGGAACTGAGACCATTTCAGCAGCTCAGCTTCGTCTCTGCTGCTATGTTTGGGTAAAGAGTCATTTGCCAGTAAAGGTGCATTCCTGATTTAACTAGTTGTCTGTAAAGTAGTAATTTGGATGTTTTTTTTTCCATTGGTTTGAAGGGTGTTGTAAGAATACTTTGGCGGGGGGCAGCATGTACAGTACCCTGGCCCTCTTCAGTGTGGTAGCAGTCGTTTATCTCAGGTGCCTTGCTTCCATGTGTTTGTAGCACGTAGCTGAAGAGCTCCAGGACCTGCTCCAGTGGCTAATGGGAGCGCCAGCTGGACTGAAAATGAACCGAGCTTTGGATCAGGTTTTGGGCCGCTTCTTCCTTTACCACATCCATCTTTGGATTAGTAAGTGCAATTGTTTAACTTTTCAGCCTTCCTTTTCATCTCTTCCCTCCCGAGTGTTTAATGTTTGCCTAGAGGTGAATAATGAATCAAAATGCACTACTGCAAGTACAAACTTGTCTGTGAGTCTTCCTGCTGTGGGAACTCAAGCCAAAGTTGGATTCCCACACAAGGAAATCATGCATATTAAATAACGTGCTTGTATTGATGCTTTGCAAGACGTGCAAGTCACGACGGAGCTTGCTTACTTACTTGGTGCCATTAGCACTGAGTGCCCAAGGAAAGGCTTTAGGTCTTCTGTAGGCTTTTATATTCTTTGCCCTGTAACAGGCAGCTGATAGGACAGGGATGAGAAGCGTGTTCGCGGGATGCAAATGCAAACTCTGTCTTGTCACTGACTTCAGCTTAGAGCAATTTTGTTATTTCAACACACCCCTGTTATCCTTGATAAGTGTCTTGATGAAGGAGTATAGTCTTGATGGACGTGAACTCCTCAGTTATTATACTGATTTACTCTGCTCACCAATCAAGTATGGTCTCGTTTCTGTGACTTTGCTCCACTTTAGTGATGAAAGAGACTGCATGCCCCCATGGTCTTTTATTTTACAAAAGCCATATGGAGTGGCTTTTGTGGGAATAGGAAGAAAAGGGGAATGGCTGCAGTAAAGGTTGAGGTGTGCAGTTAAAAATATAGTTAGGAACCTGGACACATATGTAGAAAAGCAAATCACATGTGGAGCAAGGTGACTGCTCTGTTTAAGCTGAGCATGTCCTCCCCTTCCTCACAGAGCTGCCACACCTGGACAGAAACCTAGGGGGAAAGGGGGTTTTTGTTGGCCCTCCTAAACAGAAGATGGCATCTAAAGGAGTTTCCCAGTTTTACTTCCATGTTTTCAAGGCTATGATTTCTGGAGCAATGTTCTAGGCTGGGGAAAACCAGTCTTTTGAGAGTGTCAACAGGAAGATGTCTGTCAAGTACTGACACTTTGCAATGTCCGCTAGGCTACATTCACCTGATGTCCCCATTCATTGAGATGATCCTCTGGTATGTCGGTCTGTCAGCTTGTCTGGGCCTGACGGTGGCTCTCTGCATCCTCTCTGACATCATTGCGCTTCTGACCTTCCACATCTACTGCTTCTATGTCTATGGAGCCAGGTGAGTTGATCTCTCTTGGTTGCGTCTTGGGTATGTTTGGAGAGAAGGGCCACTGAACACTCAGGGCATGTCTTTAATTTGTGGAGCATTCAATCCTAGTGTAGTTTTCCTGAATTCACAGTTTAGCCAGCAGTTAATTTATTGCATTCTTTCATACATGTAGAAATGATGGCCACAGCGGTACAAGCAACATACCTTTCAGTTATTCTGCATTTAAATATCTATTACTGTGGTAGTGGCCCAGAAAAATAAAACTACCTGACAGGCAGAGGACAAGAAAGCAGTTCACCCCATCCCATTGATTCAACCTTATAGAACTCCTTTCCGTTGCACTCTACCCAGTAGTTTTGAGAGGAACTGGAGGAGAGGAGGAGAAGAGGTGAACCTTGTACTTCTGGAGAAGCCCCAAAGTCCCTGCCTCTGCCCTGCCTCAGAGGTTCTTGTCTGTATCGTGGAGCAGAGATGGCAGGTTTGGGGTTACAGCATGGCTGTGACACCATCCTGGTGTCATTGTCTGGACCTGCTGGAGGGCCCCACAGCCTGAGAGCCAGGCAGAGGCTCCGAGGGAGTGTGTGGGAATGCAGAGGGCTTTGGGGCACGTCCGGGACATGTCAGGGTTACTGTGCAAACGGTTCCCACCAGCATGCTCTGTTCCTGCCCTCCATTAACACGTACTGCAGCAAGGCATCATAGAATCATAAAGGTTGGAAAAGACCTTTAAGATCATCGAGTCCAACCATCAACCTAACACCCCTATGCCCACTAAACTATGTCCTGAAGTGCCACGTCTATACATTTTTTGAACACCTCCAGTGACGGTTGACTCCGCCACCTCCCTGGGCAGCCTGTTCCAATGCTTGACCACTCTTTCATTAAAGAAATTTTTCCTAATATCCAATCTAAACCTCTCCTGTTGCAACTTGAGGCCATTTCCTCTTGTTCTATCACTTGTTGCTTGGAAGCAGAGACCGACCCCCACCTCGCTACAGCCTCCTTTCAGGTAGTTGTAGAGAGCGATAAGGTCTCCCCTCAGCCTCCTTTTCTCCAAACTAAACAACCCCAGTTCCCTTAGCCACTCCTCATAAGACTTGTGCTCCAGCCCCCTCACCAGCTTCATTGCCCTTCTCTGGACATGGTCCAGCACCTCAATGTCCTTCTTGTAGTGAGGGGCCCAAAATACTCAACGCAGTATTCAAGGTGGAGCCTCACCAGTACCAAGTACATGGGTACGATCACTGCCCTACTCCTGCTGGCCACACTATTGCTGGTACAGGCCAGCATGCTGTTGGCTGCTTTGGCCACCTGGGCACACTGCTGCAGGCCATTGGAGAATAGCTGCTCTTGCCGAGGAGATGAGAGACAAAGGTAATAAATAAATAAACTTTTGGCTTATAAAGTATGGAATGGTTGTCGTTCCTCCCCAGGCTGTAAGCAGAGGGCTCTACATTGCAAACAACAGAAGAAATAGTAGAACTTTAGTTATGGGTAGTTTAGGAAATGGTTAGAAATATTGAGATATGATTTATGAATCAGTTCTGTTGTGAGCATAGGGCTTACACCCGAAATCAGTAATGTCAGTAATGGCGAGTCTCCTTCCAACACCTCTAGTTACTGGACTTTCTGGTTTGGTCTGTGAGGATTGGCCTTGCTCCTCCTTATTATGCAGAGAATGGAAAGAAGCATTTTCTCAGCTGATTGCTTTTCCCTTGTGAGCTGCAGGGAGCCAATCTACCGGCCTCAGCTGTTTGTTAGCAGTATAGAGCAGCTATACGTTATCTTGCCGCTGGCACCACCCTGCCCCTGCGGTGCCAGGTGCCCCCTACGGAGGGTGAGGAAGGGATAGCAGTCACCCACATCAACACGATCACCACAACACCTTGCGTTCCCGCAGCTGGCGGAAGAATTTGCTGGTTCAGGTGCTGTTGAAGCCCGAGATCCCCTTCTGAAACAAACCTCATGGTGAAATGAGAGCGGGCGTGTGTGTGCAGGCAGCCAGGGAAGGTGGGGCAGGTGCTCCAGCAGGAACACCCGCTTGGTGCCATGTCAGGGTGTGCAGGGGAGTGTGTGGCCTTAGTCAGAGCCACAGGACAGGTGTGTACCAGCAACCTGGAGAAGCTGTCTTGGGCACCTTCCTGCCTAAGGATTAGTGCACCGAGCTGTGCCTGCCAATTCCTTGAAGCAGTTGGTGTTACTCAAACCACATTCTTCTCTTGGATAAGACTCTGTGGCTCTACTTTCACAACACTGCCTTGAAATCTGAGCAGCCTCTGCACCTTAACTAGGCTGGTTATCCAGTCTGGCTTTTGTAGCTCAGGCTTTCTCAGGCTCTGCTCTGCCCTACAAATTGGCTGTGTCCCCCTGCTTTACATCCCTGTATGTTGGACACTGCTGCCTAGGGGTATTTGTGCCTCTTCTCCGTTCCAGGGGCTCTTTCTTCCTCAATGTTATTCCGTAGGTGTCTCTATTTCCCACCCTTTATCACCCCAAGCTTCTCTCACCGTTGCCATTTTTCTGGGAGAAGTAGCTCCAAGTGTCGTAGCACCAAGTTACAAAAGCCTAAGGAGAGGATGCAGCAGGGGCCACCAGCCATTGGGTTGATCTCTTCCCGCTCTTAAGGATGTTTCACCTGTGGTTTACTAAAGAAGGTGCAGGGGCTCCAGTCCTCTCCCTTACCTCTGTGCTGTGGAGGCAAAATTGAATGGCCTTGACTCGAGTGTGAGGGGTAGGACCTTGGCCACTCCTGCTGTGGAAGGTTGTGAAGCAAGGGGAACAGGGCAGATCTAAACTGGAGAGACAGAGGTGAGCTTGGGGGGATAAGTTTGCTGCTTCTTTTGCTGCTGGGATGGTGGTGGCATGGAGCTGGCGATTGCTGCCGCTCATGGGGGCCACCCTCCAGCAGCACTTGCCACTTCCCGTAGGCCAACCTCTTCATCAGCAGGAGCAGAAATCGAGAGCCTTGCCACAGCCCCAGGGCATGGCATGGCCGTTGCCCTCCAGTGGTCCAGAGCTGTCTGCGGTAGCCTGCTTTGCCCTGCCAGGGACTAGCCCAAATATGGTTGACTGAGCAATTAGTGTTTTATCTGTGTCATTCTTGGGCTGATAGCTTTTGCCACCCTGAGTTCTGCGGCGCTGGTAGGTGAGTGGGCGCAGGGGTCTAATGATGACAGCTGGTTTGTGTTGAAGCTCAGGAACTTGCAGCTCTGATGCTCGGTGTCTTCTCTTTGCTCAGGCTCTACTGCCTGAAGATTTACGGCCTGTCATCTCTCTGGCGCTTGTTCCGTGGGAAGAAGTGGAATGTCCTCCGGCAGCGGGTGGATTCCTGCTCCTACGACTTGGACCAGGTAGTGCTGCAGCACCGAGGGCTCCCTGCAGGATGCTGCCCACAGGCTGTACGATCCTATCCTGCTTTGGCTAATATTGAGACAGAAGCCACGGGAGGCTTTGCGGTGCCCAGAACAAGTGCATGCCGCGGCGCTCTGCATCCGTGGCTCTTCAACCAAACGCTTGGACTCTGCCGCTCAGCAGCACCTTTTCATTTCTCTGCGTGTTCAGGGTGCCGAATTCTGGCAAGTGGTGAGCACCTGCAAGGCACCCTGGTGAGCTGCGGTGGGTGCTGCAGATGCAGCTCCTGGAGGATGGGAGTGTGGCGAGGGGGAGGGAGAAAATTTAAAAAGTGGTGCCCAGCAGTGTTGCCACAGTAACAGCCGTGCCAGCATTTCTATTAAAAGGCGCTGTTTCATTCACGTTGTGCTGGAGCCTGGCCCACACGTTCTCACTTAAGCAGCAGAGGCAGATTTTTGTCAAATGCTGTAAGGTTTTTTTAATTTCTGAAATGCCATGCAAAAGTTCAGCAGAGCCTGAACTGCTCCACACTGGCAGTTGCAAACATCACTAAAATAATACAATAATATTTGATAACTACCAGGGCCAGTGCCGCTCCCTCCATTGCAACAGATAACCTTGAGCTTCTTATTCCACAGTGGAGGAGCTATTTTTCTGTTTCTTTGGTGATGGAAAAGTAAGAGCCTCCGTGCCAGGAACGCAGTTTGCGTCAGGGCTCAGTCCTTGTGTACTTTGAAGAGAATTGGTTTGGCACTTCAGGCTTTATCGGGCTGCTCCGGAGGCCAGTGGGAATTATGTCGTAGGCCTGGGTGGGAAGAGACGCTCAAAGCAGACCTTAAAAGACTTTTGGAGATGTTAAACAACTGCAGTGGAGTGACAGAGGAGGGGACAAACAAGTGCTGTGAAGAGAATGGCTTGGGTTATGATCTATTTCTGGTTACGTGCGTAAAGCTGGGATGTTGATCCACCTCTGTGACAGGACTGTCTGAGTTATTTTCTCTCCTAATATACCACGGCCGTGATCTGTTTTTGCAGAAATGGCAGTGCCCTGTGTTCCTGTTGCCTCTCTGTTCTGGAAGTGGTGACTGAAAATTGAAGAGTCAGATCCCTATTTGTCATAAATCTGCATTTCTCCCGGTTGGAATTAGTTAGACTTACACCAGCTGGGCTGGTCCAGAATAAAAATAACTTTTTCTGTGGGCAGTGGAGCTAATGACACCTGCTTTCCTATGGATTTTTCTCCTTCATCCTCTGAATATTACTCCCCCAGCCCAGTAACTCCAGCTTCTTTCTCTTTCCCAGTTTCCCACTAAGCAAGAGGCAGAAGTTCTGTGGCTGGACTGACCAGCTGACTGCTGCTGCTAGGAATGTTTGTCAACCAAATTTTGTCAGATTTTCCCCAGCTGCTTGTTCTGCTAAAACAAGGAGGAATAAAAATACTTCTCAATTCTCTTACAAAATTCCCTACCAAATTTCTACTTCTTTGTACCCTTCCACCTTTTCCTGGTAAACACTGACCAGTGGCTTTAAAACTTGTGGGGACAAGCAGCATGATCATGTAATTCTTATTTCATAAGGAATCCGTCCTGAAGTAAGAAATCTTGACTATTGTGCGTAAAGGGAAAAATGCTCTCAAGATCCAGCTTATTTATCTTTCGAAACATAGTCCTATTCTAGGGAGCTTTCTAAAAAGGCCCAGTGAGAGAAGTAGTGCTGAAAATATTCAAGGTAACAGCATTATTCACATAGGGAGTAAAAAAAGACATCAAGGAGTCTTGCAAACTTTCGTTGTCTCACAGTTTCCTCTTCTTTCATTTTTATTTTATTTCATACTGCCATTCCTCTGCTAATGCTTGTTTGTGTTTCTTTTCTCCCCTAGTTATTTATTGGCACTCTGCTGTTTACAATCCTGCTGTTCCTCCTGCCTACGACTGCACTGTATTATTTGGTGTTTACCCTGGTAAGATTTAACCCTTGAAGCTAGTCATATACTGTCTTCTGAGATATTAAATAAATTTTAGAAAGGTTTCCCAGTCATCCACAAAGAAAATGTAAGACTTGTCTAAGTGTCCCAGGCAGGGTTCTCACGGCACCCTTGTAGGCCACGCAAGTGGAATTCAGGATACATGTTTGTGTTTCTCCAAAGGGAATTCCCAGCAAATCCCAATCAGCGAAACAAGCTGTTCCCCTCTCTTTCACTCGGAAGTAATTTTCTATCTTTCCATCCCACATCTGGGGTGATGACCCCTCTAGTTTGATCCAGAAGTTTTTTTTTCAGGAAATTAACTTGCTGTGTAAAATGCTTTCAGCCAGGCTTTGCTCAGAGGGTTGGACTTCTTTATTTTTCTTCTCTTCTCCCAATATAACCAGTCCTCTCTAAGGCCTGCCTAGAGCAAAATTTTCTGTAGACAGTGGCCATCACATGATTTCAACATCTTTTTTGGGCATTCTCTTTTCAGATGAGCTTGGCAGCACACATAAATGCAGTTTGACGAAAGGAGGTGCTTTAATCAGGGGACAGAAAACACTGAGCAGGAAGCTCATTTCTGACTGCTTTGCTCTTGCTTAGATGCTCTACATGGGGTTTCTTCAGGCAGAAATAAGGTATTTCAGTTCACTGTGGGAAAGAGAAGAAATTACATTCTCTGACACACAGTGATGGAGTTGACTAGAAATGGAAGCCTGAATGGTCCCTTTTAGACTATGACTGCGGAAAGTGTAATAGCTCTCGTGTCTCTTTCATGCCATGACCACAGCAGGTCACAGCCTCTACAACCGTAGGAGCTTCATTTCAGTTACACCGTTAAGCTAAGATTGTTGAGGAACCTCACGCAGGGACTGGATGCCCAGCAGTTCTAGACATCAAACCCACTTTGGAAGGCTTTAGCTTAGCACACAACAATGTCAGACTGTGGATCAGCTCATGAATTTGCAAGTGTTGCATCTCCTGTTTTTCAGGAATGTTCTCAATAAACTGTTTCTTTGTAGCTTCGTTTGCTGGTGGTGATTGTGCAAGGCCTGATACACTTGCTGGTTGATGCGATTGATTCTCTGCCTCTTTATTCAATCATCCTTCGGCTCTGCAGATCCTATAGACTTGCAGGTAAGTCCTTCAGCACTGCACATGCAGAAGTTCAAGGATTTTGCATTATGCATTGAATTTTGATGCAATAGGTAGCTTCTGAATAGAAAGATGCAGGGGGGGTAGAAAAGAACCCAAGGCTCAAGTCGTGCAGTTGTCCATACTGTTAACCAATTACTGCAAGAAGGCAGGATGAGGATGTCAATGAAAAGAAATTTGATACTGAAGCAGAATCAGGAGCAGCTTTACAAAGCCTGTGGCAACTAAAAGTGACATCCAAACAAGCACCGTATAAATGAGTTCATCTTTTGGTTCCAGTTCTAGCGTACCAGGTCAGATATAAAACTTCTGAGAGTTGAACAAGCTATTAACCTTGGGGGTTTGGGCTATGAAAACAAGCCAGATTACAAAAATTACAAAAATACTTGGAAAATCTACTGTTTCAAAGGGCTGGATCTACACTGGCTATGAATCAATGGACCTGCTTCAGTTCTGTGCTGTCTTGATTAACTGAAGTTCTGAGCTGAGGTATTTGGATTAATTTCAGAGCTCCGGGCAGATTTCAGATAATCATTCTCTTTTTGAGACTAATCTGTCACCATTTTGAAATGAGTTGTTTTTCCACTTTTGGTAACCATCAGCCATGGTTGGCATCAGAATAAAGGGTCATTTTGGAATGGGTTTAACTGTCAACAGCTATGGTTAATCTAGTTAAAATCAAGCAGGTCTAAATTATTATCTCCCATCCATTTAAAGAGCATGCAGCAGAAATATAAGAAAGAGCTTGATTATCACTAAACCAAGGCTAGACATCAAATGCAAAGGAAGCTTGAGGCAACCGATAATAGCTTTGTCTGTTGGAGCGGTGCCAGGCGCGATTTGGGAAGGTAGACCTGAGCCATGTTACCAACTCTGTTGCGTTTCCACACATGCCTTCAGCAGGTTCCTATGAATTGCCTGGCAGAAACTTCTTAACCATTCAGGGCTATCTTTGGGAAACAGGAGATGCTGCTGAAGAAAACTAACCCAGTAAATAGCAGGTCATAGAGTAGAAGGAAATCTTGTGGCCACTGAGGGATGTAAGGCCATATATTCCCATCGGTCTTAGATTAATTCTCCTCAGTTTTGTTCAGCCAGCTACCATCTGCAGGATAATAAGCCTCCACCCAGACAGAGGATTGTCTTCTCAGTTGAGTTTGTTACCTGACTTACTGTCTTTGTTGGCTGTTTGTTTGCTCCTCTTAAATATTTTAAGAAAGAGAACACTGCAACAGAGTGCTGCCTGCTAGATGAAGAGGCATCTCTCAGAATTTCTGCAGCCTGTGTTCCTGCTCCAGCACAAAAACATGTCATTGGAGTGGTAACAGATGGAGCAGTTGAATCAAATTCAAAGGACTAAAGAGAGTACACATCACTTGATGTCCTCACTGCTTAGGTTTTGCCTCCTTTTTCAGGCTCAGAACTTGGATAAGACATCCTCTGGCATATGTTATGGCAGCTGATTTTACAGGCACCATAAAGATGGCTCTACCAACATGAATGGATAGCTATTCCCGTCAGCAAGGTTTAGTGCAGTGGTTAAGTTCAACTCAGTTCAGTTGTGGCATCTGGCCTCCAAGTTCTTTGACTCAGTTTCTGAATCAACAAAGTATTGTATTGGTGAAGCCTGGGACAGGATAGATGAACGATCCATCCACAGGCCAGAAACAAAGTTCATGTTTTCTTTCCACACATGGAAAGTGAAATACTTTGGACTTTAAAAAGCCTTTTGCAAATATATCAAAGTTGGTGTCATCTCTGCAAGAATTCTGTCTGCCCAGTGTGGGCTCAAGGGATGCCGCCCTGGTTGGGATGGGTACACTATGATGATGATTTAGAGTGTGAAATAAAGGTTCAGGTGAGGTTCAGGGATCTTGGATTCTGCCTACACCCAAGTCACCAAGGTACTGTTTGATTGTGCACAGGTCAGTTCATTTTCTCTGTACTTCTCTTTCC
>NW_010515742.1:26410-29762 GCF_000687285.1 Phaethon lepturus
ATATTCGCATCAGAAACTTTTGGGCAAGTTTTGTCATGGTCCTGTAGGACCTATCATGGTGGTGTCTCCACGATTACTGGAATACAAACAAGCAGTGAGCTTGCTTTAGTGCTTTTTATGTCTTGTGAAACAAAGCAAACGGCTTCATGTCCTCATCTCTCTTGTGCCATCAATGCTACCAGTGTACAGAAAAAGCAGAACCCTGCGCTCTAGAGTTGGCTGGCAATCACGGAATAGTTTAGGGTTCTTCTCTGCTAGTGTGATCTACAGTAGATCAAGCCTTCCTGCTTTTTCTGTGATGTGAATTGCTCAGACTCCTGAGCATTGTAGTAATCTATAGGTCATTCTAAAGTAAATATGTAGACTTTTTGTGCTTGTGTTTTCTTTAGAAGTTTAAGACTCTTGAACAATTAAATAATCTGATCAAGAGATTGTTGTTTTGCAGCTGTAGAAGGGAAGTGTGTGGCCATGACCTACAGAAGCAGCGTTTTCTGGTGTAATGGACTGGATAAGGCTCCAGAGTGCTCAACTACATACCTGAAACTTCAGTGCCCACTTGTTTCTGTCTCTCTCTGACAAAGCACCTGCCTGAAAAGTAATTCCTGGAATGGCTTAGACACCTTCTCTTTAGCCAAAACTCAATGAATCATGTTGAACACTTTTTGTCATCCAACACATTTGCTTATTGAGACCCAGGGTATTCAAACATCTTTTTGAAGCCATTGGGGAAGCCCATGTTTCAATATAATCCAGCAAAATGCAGATAAATCCTTCCTGTCCCATACAGAAAAAGCTTTTTGATTTGGGGAGAGAGTTTAAAACAGAGCTCTCCACTAAACAAGAGCATTCTCTCCCAGGAGGAGTAAACTGTATCATTTTAATTAATTCAAAGCTTGAGGAAAAAGAGAAAATGTTTTGGTTTTTAAATGTGCAAGAGCTGCATAGATACTATAGAGATGGGGCTTAGACAGCTGAAGAGTTTTATTTCTATTTGTACTCCTGAGTCGCTGTTTGATCTGTGGCAGATCACTTCGCTGCTCTTGCCTCATCTCCTTACCTGCAGAAAGGAATAATAGGGGCACGCTAGGTGCAGGCGTGCAGAAGATGGGTTGGTTTGATTTCTGTAAAGTGATTCAAGATCTTTCAAAGAAAAATGCCTCTCTAGTCCTAGTTGTTACCTTTGTTTGAAACATTGCATTAAATATTCACATGCACTGTGTCACCATTGGAATCCAAAATCTTTCCTATTTATCTCTACAGTATTGGGAATGTAGCAAGACTAGAGGAAATATAAAAGTGGCAGGCTTGACGGGTTTAGTAGCATGTTAAAAACATATTAATGCTGGGATTAATAGGCCGTGATTGCTCTGAAATGTCTTTAATGCCTCCAGGCCAGCTACTTTCCCTGGTTGGTCTGAAAGAGGGAGAGATTTGCACATGTGCTGTATCCACATGGGCATAAATTAAAGGTGAATTCTCTGCCTGCTGTTAACATGGAGTTCCCATTCTGGAGAAGTTTGAGAAGAGAGAAAGACTTTTCCAGTTTCTTTGTCATCATCAGGTCTGGCTGTCTGGTTTCTAGGCTTTGTGCTTAGTCCTAGAGGACTGCGTTTTCAAGCTGGAAGTCAGAGGGCTGCTTTTAATGGAGCTAAGAGAAATACATCGTTTGTCATTATGCTTAAAACCACTATAGAGAGAATCTGTGCTTCCTGTTGAAAACGTGTAAGGGTTCACAAATCAAGAAAGGTTAAAGACTCCCTTTCTAGGAAATCGGTGCTCAGCCAACAGTGCTGAGCAGCAAATGGCACTGGCTTTTCTCCAGCATGGATTTCATTTCCTTGTTTTGTTTCTTTTCAGCCGGCGTGAAGTTCAGAGTCCTTGAGCAGCAGGATGGAAGACCTCTTCGACTCCTTATGCAGGTAAGCCGCTTGTGCCCTCCATGACATTTTCTGCTGCACACTTCCCCTCAGACTGACCCCAAGGTCCTTCTCTTTTCTATAGCAGCTCTGAAACGGGTCCCACTGAAAGGTCCCACTTAAAAAAATTCAGCTGTGAAGTGCTGAAACAAGGGAAATACGTTTCACGTTGCAATCACCTGCTGCCGCTTTCTCTTCTTTTTAATACCCCGCTTGAGTCCTCCCTTTAGAGAAAGTGCGGTGTCTCGTACGGTGTGAAATGAAATGTGACAGGTATGAGAAACATGAGGCTCTGTTACTTCTGGAATTAAAACTTCATGTCGCTTTCTGGCTGTATGCAGCTTTGCCTTAATAATTGCTGAACACTGAGAGAAGCAAAAGAAGGCAGCTAAACCATCCAGAATGAAAGACAGTCAAGGGCTTGTAGAAGGTGTCCCCCTCCAGATGTGCTGAAAAGCCTTAGCTGCTCCATGATGCCAGTGGGATGCGTGGGTGGGCGAGACAAAAGAGGGAAGAGGCCTCCAGTTATTCTCCTGAGTTGCTCTGGCAAGGTGCACAGGAAAAGGTTACCTGTGCTTTTGTAACCTCACATTTCCATGCGCTGTCATCAGAGCTACTAAAGGAAATTTTTTTCTGAAAAGAAATGCTGTGATTGTAGCAGTGAAGTTCTCATTATGCTTTCAGGAGTGATTGTGAAATTTCCATTTCCTGACTTTGAAGGCATACTGCCATATCACAGGGGCACTTTTCTTGTTCTCTGCATCCTAGGAGAAAGGTCTGCGAGCAACATACAGAATTTATAAAAAACACTGGGACGCCAGGGGAGTGTGTGGGAAGGAATTAACTGTGGCTTCCCAGTTCTTTTGCTGTTTCCATCACTGGTTCAGCCCCAGCCCTATTTCAGCAGAGGTCAGAGTAGCACAGAACCAGCACACCAACTAGCTGCAATTCAAAAGGGAATTCTTTCTAGGGCAAAACCAGCATTTCCTAAGCATGCTGTCTTCCCTGCTCCCGTGTTTCAGTAGGGTAGTGGCATAAGAACCAAAACCTGTCATTCTTCATGGCCTGAAGACCCCATAAAAAGAAAACTGAACACCAGACTTGAGGCACAGGAGCTGCTGAACAGAGAATTTGGCGGTGTGCTTGTTTGTGAGATGAGGTGGATAGCTTCTCCAGAAGAAAAGGATCACGCCTTAGAGAGCAGAGGCAGTGAGTCATATGAATATGATGAATTTTCCTTGGACCACTGCAGAAAGATCCTTTTGCTATCTAGAACTTAGCATAAGTCATCATGTGAAGAGGTGGAAGTGCTTTAGTGGATGTCTGTCTTGGCCTTCTGTTCAAATAGTAATGAGCAGAGAGTCAGTAAAGGTACTTTTTTGCTCTTTTTGTGCTGGTGGAAATGAAAAATGGGCTTATATTAGAAATCCTGCTGA
>NW_010515742.1:29793-39678 GCF_000687285.1 Phaethon lepturus
CACTTTCTGATAGGTCTTTTGAGAGGACAATCTCAAAAGTCTATTTTTAAGTGACATGCTAAAGTTCTTGTTTATGGTACATGATGATACTCCTTTCTAGAAATTTCACAGTGGCTTTGTCCCCTCCCCATATGGTAGCCCTCTGGAGCCATGCTTGATGGAAGTAAGGCTGTATGCATGTAACTATGCCCAAAGTAATTTAAGCTGTAGGTGACTGATACATTCCCAGCTGTCCTCTGGGGCACTGGCAATGGATTAGAAATCAATAATGCTGGTTTTGAGCATTCATGTTCAGGTTGTGGTTCAGCCAAGTGATTATTTTTTATTTTTAAGATAGTGTCACTGGAATGCAAAGTCCAGACACAGGCAGGCGGAGGGCGGGGGATGATATTTCCATTCCAAATGCTACTTAATTTTCTCCAGGAAGTCTTACATAGTTCAGTATTTTCATTAGTGTTTAAAATAATTTATTTTGGTGCACAGGAAGAAATATTTCTGGCAGTGTGGCTCAGCTGAACTGATAACCCAGTGAGAAGACATGACGAGTTTCATTCATCTGTATGCCTTCTGCTAGAAGTGTCACCTTTCACAGCAATTGCTTTGAAAAGGGTTAAGCAAAAGAGGAAGGGAAAAAGGGACAGCTCCATTATGAAACAAAGGATGTATATTATATCAGGGTATATTATAGCTTTGGACTACAGAAATTGCATAAAAGGAACTCATATTACCACTTCCCTAATAAACGGTTGCTTTTGTTTTGCTTGTTTGTTTCCATTTATAACAGGAGAGGCAGACCCATATATCGCGCTGGGTGTAAAACCATCCCTTGTTATTTCTCAGACAGCAAGTGTTACCGCTCGGTATCACCACTCTGCCTAGGGACGATTTTCAGCGAGAAATATTGTGTCCACACCTTCCAGCCCACGTAGCTAATAGTCACGGGAACATACACTGTGCATCTCCCTTGTGTAGCAGCAGTTCATATCCTCCCCCAGTATGTTTTCACTTAAAACATACTGGTTTGCCTACAGCTGAGGAAATAGGCAGAAATAGTTACTCAGGTTTTACTGTTGTTTGTTTTGGGGACAGGTTTCTTTGGTCTTTTTTTTTCCTATTTTTTTCTTTTTCTTTAGCTAACTGTCTATGACTGCAATGCGATGAGGTTGCTTGTAGTGATGCAGAATGTCCCATAAAGGCTGTGGTTGATCCTTGGCCTTTAGGCTGTTGAATGTGTTTGAAATACGAGCTGCGTGAGTTTGGATTAGACATACCTCAGGTGGTACGAGCTCCTCTCTTGCGTTCCTGGTGCAAATGATCATTTTGAGCGCATTCAGAACTAGCTTCCTGTGAATCTGTTTGGGACCCATTTAATAGCTGCTAATGAGTCAATGTCCCATGGCTAGACCGCACTGGGTCTGGCTCTTCTTTGGCTTCCCTCAGCCTGTGCGAGCTGCTGCCCTGGCCTTTTTCCTAAACTTCATAGTGATGCTTCTGTGTACAGGCATTTTCTCCTTCTGCTTCAACAATGTTGTACTTGGAAACTAATTTGACAAAGGTCTCCAGGACTAATTCTAATGAACTCTTTGCTTAATCACCCCTTCCCAAAGCTCCACCTCTGTGGGCTCTCTGAGTTCATCCTTCCCCTCTCCATGAGCACTGAAGCAAACTGGTGGTACAGGCAAACTCCCAGAAAACTGGTTGCTCTTCAGTGGGCAAAAGAAATATTCAGCTTTCGTCAAAGTAGTGACTGTCTGCATGGTTTTTTGCTGTCTCTCTTTGCTTTTTGTGGCTGGATTTTCTATGGTGAATTATAGTCAACTTTCACACAGCCTCTTGGCTGGTTCCAGCATAGCTGGACCCTTTCACTAGAGGAAGATGTCCTTCCATTTCCCCCCACTGTCCAAGCTTCCTCTAGCTCTGTAAGTCTCTTCCCCTTGGCATCTCTCATGGTCTGTTTTCTGACATCCACCATTTCTGTGTAACCTGCTTACTCTTTTGGAGGCAATCTATGGCTGTACATCCTTTTCATGCATCAGATCTTGGCCAGACTAGACCAATCCTCTGGGCTTCACCTACCTCTACCCTGAAATGCTTCACTGGAGTGAGATTTTCCAAGGTCTAATGTGCTTCTGTCGTCCCTTGTCCAGCTAAAATGTCTGTCTGCCTCCCCCATCTTCCAAAAGGCCAACACAGCAACTTTCTAACCATAATCAGAGGCCACGAGCTTTTGTAGGCAGAGACTCCAGACGTGGTCATTCTTGGGATGGTGATTGAAATCAAATTGAAAAAGATTAACTCGGCCAAGGAAACTTAATTTAAGATGGTAATGAGCAGCCCTGCGTGGCATTGTGTGGTATGCATCCTGTTCTGCTAGGACTTGATTCCACTGGGTGAGTATCAGGTGATACCAGGTTTAGCTTAAAGCATAGCTGTGGGCTGAGGGCTTAGCACATTAGAGCAATAGGCCCACAAAAGATACAGCTTAACTGGCACATTAAAGAGGAGTTCCTAAGAGTCCAAGCACACCCCCAACGGAGTATTGCTGTCTGCGGTGGGAGGCCCCCATCCCTCCAGCCACTCCTAATGCAACAAGGCGACAGTTCCACACCCTCGTGTAATGAGCATCGCTGTCAAAATCCTGCTGGTGCTTGCGTCTGCTCTCTGCTTGAAAATGATTCTAATAATACTCCTTGCCAAGCTCGATTTGTTAATGTTTCAGGATGTTGTAGAAGGCTAAACAGCTTTAGCTAGCCAGAGAGGGATTCTGACACTGTGAGTAGCAGTATTGATGTTTTAACAGAGGCCAGTGCTATGCAAAAGTTGTGCTTGCCCTCCTCAGCTGCCTGTGTTTGTTATTACAACACATTGTCATTGGTGCTATCCCTCTTTCTCCGCATAGATCAACCCTCTGTCGTACGGCAGTGTGGTGCAGACATACAGGCTGCCAACCTACAGCTGTTACCCTAAGGATTCCTGGACATCCCTCTGCAAGAAGCTGTTCCTTGGAGAGCTAATCTACCCTTGGAAACACAAAGGAGAGAAGCAAGACTAAAGACAGCAAAAGAGCTTGAAAGACTTGGTCAGAAAAACAGACTGAGTCCTAATGCTTTCGGACCAAAGGCATCTCAGAGCCAGCAGGTGCTGGATCCCTTTAATTAGATTTTGGTAACATGGGAGGGGCTGTATTTTTAAAGGCAAGTATTTTCAAACATTATTTTTCAACTTTCCCCTTCCCCTATACTGTGTTTGTGTAAGATGCTAATGATTATTTTTGAAGCAAAAGGTTAAACCCATCAGTGCCTCATGGAACCAGCATTTAGTGTCATCGAGGAAGTACCTCCGGAATGGTTTGATGATGTATATATCCTTCCCTGTAAGCTCACAGGGCCGTATTTAAACAGCCCTTCGGGCGGTTCAAAGGCACAATGTTGAGGTACGTTCTGCCAAAGGGTATTTTGGACCTTTTATGCTTCAGCCTTCAAGCCAGCTGACCAAAACCAAAATGAAGGATCAGCTTGTAGAGTCATACACTGAAAACTGTACAGCAGGGTTATCTGGGTTCATAGGATATTCTTTGCCTTTTGAGTGGGCTTGGATCCACCCCCACTGTGGCACCAGAGGAGGTGTTAAGCATAGAAACAGTGGGGCTGGAGGCCCAGAAACACAGGCTGCTGTACATTTGTGCCTATATGGTCTCATCTACACTTTTTTTTTAAGGAAATAGTGTTTTGGGGAGAGCTGAGCCCTGAGCTGACGCCAGAACTGAAGTGCAGAGCACACAGCCTCAGACCCCAGACTCTTGGGCTTACGTGGCAGCGAGCCATGGTAGCTGAGAGCTCTGGGCTCCGAGCCTTCTTCGCTTAGTCGCAGTGTAAGGCAAACGCAGCTTTGCTGAGTCCAGCTCTGGCTGGTGTGTCTGCCAGCGGACTGCAGCCGCTGGGCTCGTTCCACAGCTCGAGCAGCTCAGGGACGCGTGTGCTGCACTCCCTCACAGGGTCAGTACATCCCCCTGTTCCTCAGGGCCTGGGTCATGTGGTCCCTCATTTTTTGCACTTTCTGATAATCAAGGAGCTTTTAAAGTTATCACAGATATGAGGCATTTAAAGCCATTTCTTTCCCTGAAACCATAGACATGATTCTTTTTATGAGAGTTTTCTTGCTTTGGATAACTACCTCCAGTGCAGCAGTGCTCGGCTTTTCGGTGTCCCGGTCTGATTGTGTGCTTGTTTGATGCAAGTCTTCTATTCCCTGTTGTGGGAAGAGTGCCTCTGTGCACAAGAGTTTGATGTCCTACTGGGTACTTTGTTGTTGTGTAGACATTTACATACAATTGTTACCCAAAAGTATGCTTCCTCCGGGTCTGCTAGCTCCTCTTGCCCCAGCTGAAACACTGATGTAGTGTCGCTGCACCCTGCACGCCCGAAGTGACTGCATTAACTGGCAGGTGAGAGGTGTGCTGAATCCTGCCCCTTTTTCCTCTCTCTCTGTTCCTGGAACCAAGGATGGAGGAGGAGGAGGGCGAGGGGGAGGATGTGTGTGGCTGCATTGCTCATCCCTTCTCTGGAGGGCTGTGTGGGAGTAGGTGGAGGCAATGTGCCCTGGGCTTTAGTAGCCTTCAGTCAGCACCTCCACTGGCAGGATAAGAGTTTCCTACACCAGCCCCATGTCTCATCCATGTGTCATTCAGCTGTCACAGAAGAGAAGGGGTCATGGCCCCAGGAATGTAGGCTGCTTTAAGATGTCCCCGGCCAGATACATTTGGTTTGCCTGTAGCTGCTAAAGCCTCTTGCAGTGCAGCCACTGCCTCTTCAGTCATCGCTGGATGGAGAAAGTGAAGCTCTGTAGGCAGGTGCTTGATCCAGACATTCCTTAGCAGGCACACACAGGAGCTGCCAAGGTCTTACAGTTTTCTTAAGGACATCACGAAGGGAGGCAGTACTATGTGGGCACTGCTACCCGAAGAGGATGTCCTGTTACCGTGATCCAGGGAAGAAGGGCACATCACTGAAGAAAGACAGCATGGCAAAAGCCCCAACTCCACCATCTGCCACCGTAGGCTCTGGGTGGGACAACACTGGCTGCAGAAACTGGAGAGATCTTTGTTCTTTAATGATTAGTGCTTAAAGTTCATGTACAAATACAGTATCTTCTGTTGGAATATCGATGCCCAAGTGTTTCTCTCCGCTCCAGGTGTGAATAACTCCAGGTCATGATCCGTTTAGTGGATGAATGGTCTTGATCAATGTTTCTCACTTCAGCTGAAGTCAGTCATGGATACCCATCCTCACCTGGCACTCAGAGGAACAGATTTACACTTTACCTCCCTCTCATGTCTCCACTGGAGCTACTAAATGATATTCCCCCTGCTTCCTCCCACGCCTGCATAGTTTGGTTTACTAACTGCTGCGAGGGACTTTGTTATTTTTGGTCTTGTGAAAATAATGTTCCTAATATCCTGGCTTTTAAGATCTTTCTTTGAGACCAAACAGCTCACGATGGTCATAATTGTGGCTGTCCTTTGGGATTAAGTGACCTGAAAGCCCCAGAGACAGCACAGAGCCATGAAAACCAGCAGATGTGAGCTTCCTATTGGGAACCTGCCAGACATATTAGATGTTCCAGTGTTGGGACTGTTTACTAAAGGCTGATACTGACTCCAGGGATGGTGAAATATCAAACTGAGAAAAAGCTCCTCCTCAAATCCTGAATCTTCTGTGACACAGAGGACCTTGAGTAGCCCAGCTGGGACATGACAGACCCTTGTGGGTGCAGTTCTCCTGTGTCAGGTAGAACTGGTGCCTGAGCTGTCTTACTGTTTCTCATACTCGGTGTTCTTGCCCATGATGGTATCTGAGCCTATGAGTTTCTTCTGCTGGATATTTGCCATGTCTCTCCTCTTCCTTTCCAGTCACTGCTGTGAAACAGTCTTCCCCCACCCTTTTCCGATTCTGCGCAGAGGCATTACAACAACTTATCAGACATCCTGCTCAGGAACATTTGACTTTATGTCATCTCTCTAATTAGAAGTTGGGATCAGCATCCTCTTCACAGCAGCACAGACCGGCCTAGCGCTGGCATTTCCTCAGGGAAGGGACTGCTGGTAAGGTTATGTCTCTAATTTGTCCTCAGATCCATATTATCTGTATCAGTCCTTGGATGAGAAGTAGTTAAAGATTTCAGACCTTCTCTGATTCCTACCACACTCCCCTTACAGCAAGCAGCAGGCTGTCTTTGCCAACCATCATTCAAAGACCATAATCTTGCAGACTGTTTTTTGATACTGCATTTCCTTATTATTATTTCTTTCACTTTATGGTTCCCAGTGCTGGCACAACACTCAGTATGCTTCTTTACACAGATGTGGGTTTTGTGAAGGAAAACGTGATTCACTGCATGCAAAACTCCATCTTAGATAGAAATTCTGCCTTTGAGAAATACTTTCCTTTCCTAACCAGAATAGCATGTGATGATTCTGAAGGGAAACCTCAGTAATTACACTGCATCGAAGGCTCTGGTTATGGTTTTGGGAGGTTTCCCTTGATCCTGCAGCTGGACTGGGCCTTGTTCTGCTGGCACATGTGAACATACCATCAGGCCCACAGAAAGAGCATTTGCACGTATGTATAATCCATATGTTGACTTACACTCTCAGGAGCGTAAGGCAGGATAACCTCCTGCTTTGTCATCAAGCAGATAATGAGTTGCTTTCCTTCTGCCCTGTGCTGCCTGATCCTGCTCCCACACCACCATCTTCTTGCCTAACTCAAGCCCTTAGTGATTTATTCTTTGTGCTTAGACCTGCTGATCACACCATCACAGAATCACAAACTGATGGAGGTTGGAAAGGGCCTCTCAAGGTCATCTGGTCCAACCCCCCTGCTCAAGCAGGGCCACCCAAAGCCGGTTGCCCAGGCCCATGTCCAAATGGCTTTTGAATATCTCCAAGGATAGAGACTCCACCACCTCCTTGGTCAATCTGTGCCAGTACTCGGTCACCCTCACAGTAAAAGTGTTTTGTGTTCTTCAGACGGAAGTTGATGTGCTTCAATTCATGCCTGTTGCCTCTTGTCCTGTCGTCGTCTTACGCTGAGCTAGGTGACACCATAACTCAATCTCTTCAGTGAATTTGGAGATTTGCGGTCCCTGTTGTCTCTGTTCCCTGTGATTCAGGGACTGTTCAGCAGTCCCTTTGCCTTTTGGGGGGTGTATCTAAGCCCTCTGTGGTTAGAGAGGATTGCCTGCTCATTGAGTCATTGCCTGACCTGCTCTTTGCCAGCTTTTCTGGACCTGGTAGCAGAGAGAATGCTTGCTCTCTAGCCAAACTTGCTGCCTGCATTGAGCATAGAGTGGAAACTCTGGAAAAAGTGGAGCAGAAACCTTTAAGATGGCAGCACACAAGCCTGCTAGGATCAGGGAGCCGCCTTTGTCGGTGCTCTCGGGTTCTGCATGGGTAATCGGTGGCAGCGCGCTGTGAATACAGATGGGAGGTGTCTGGATCTCAACTGGGCCGTCCACAGGAAGTGAGGCCGCGGGGCTTACCAGCTTGTTCAGGAGCTTTTGGGTTGCACTCCATTGTGCAGGATCACAGAATCACAGAATCATTAAGGTTGGAAAAGACCTCTAAGACCATCAAGTCAAACCATCAACCCAACACCACTGTGCCCACTAAACCATGTCCTGAAGTGCTATGGCTACATGTTTTTTGAACGCTTCCAGTGATAGTGACTCCACCACCTCCCTGGGCAGCTTGTTCCAATGTTTGACCACCCTCTCAGTGAAGAAATTTTTCCTAATATCTAGTCTAACCCTCCCCTGGCGCAACTTGAGGCCATTTCCTCTTGGGATATTACTTGTTACTCGGGAGAAGAGACCAACCCCCACCTCACCACAACCCCCTTTCAGGTAGTTGTAGAAAGCGATGAGGTCTCCCCTCAGCCTCCTCTTCTCCGGACTGAACACCCCCAGTTCCCTCAGCTGCTCCTCATCAGACTTCTTCTCTAGAGCCCTCACCAGCTCCGTTGCCCTTCTCTGGACACGCTCCAGCCCCTCAACGTCCTTCTTGTAGTGCGGGGCCCAACACTGAACACAGGATTCGAGGTGCGGCCTCACCAGCGCCGAGTACAGGGGCACGATCACTGCCCTGCTCCTGCTGGCCACACTATTTCTGATACAGGCCAGGATGCTGTTGGCCTTCTTGGCCACCTGGGCACACTGCCAGCTCATATTCAGCCGGCTGTCGACCAGCACCCCCAGGTCCCTTTCCGCCGGGCAGCTCTCCAGCCACTCCTCCCCGAGCCTGTAGCGTTGTGTGGGGTTGTTGTGACCCAAGTGCAGGACCCGGCACTTGGCCTTATTAAACCTCATACAGTTGACCTCTGCCCATCGATCCAGCCTGTCCAGATCCCTCTGCAGAGCCCTCCTACCCTCCAGCAGATCAACACTCCCACCCAACTTGGTGTCGTCCGTAAACGATAACCATCTTCAGAGCGATCCAAGCATTACGTGGGCAGCCGAACTGCCTCCCAGATGAGAAGAGTGTGCCCATCACCTGTGCATCCAGCTCGCCATTTTGCACTGGGAGGGGAATGTCTGCTTGCAAGAGTCTGTCCTCTTCGGCTCTCAGCTGGCAGCCTCACCTCCATTCCTTTATCCACATCTGGGCCGGGACCTCAAACCAAGAACGCTCAAATTCCCCATTTTTTGTCTCAGCAAGGTGCGTATGAGGAGGATACGTGCGATTACGAATGCTGCAGCCGACAGGATGTAAACCCCTCACATCTAAATGGGCGATGAGGCTCAGGAGCAGTGGAAGTGCTGGGTGGCTGCTTGTCCAGGGAAGCACCAGAGCCAGAGTCCTGCTCTGCACTTGCTGGGGGTGGCAGGGGCTGCACGCACATCTCCCCTCCGCACTGTTATTTAAGCATCTGGCATTGGGGAGATTCATGAGAACTTCACAACTGTTGCAGTCGATCCTCCTACTGATAATGTTTTCAGTTTTTTAAATAAAGTATTATAAAAGAGTGCTGAAACATTTGCAGTTTAACGAGCAGTGTGTGCGTGTGTTTGCGTGTGCACGAGAGACGATGAAGAAATTTGATCTGCTGACTAAAAAGCGCCGGGACATTTTTCTCTTTGCATTCACATAAAGCATCAAGTGTTAAGCAGGAGCAAAGCGCTCCCACAATAGCAACACACTGTTTGTTTTAAAATGTCACCGTTAACACCATTTGAAGGTGACTTCCTTCCCACCGCAGCCCTGATTTAAAACGCAGGACTCCGACTTACCAGGAACACAGCCCCTGGCTTAGCAAACAGGCTCGCTTCGTGCCCGTCGCGGTACCATTTCTGCAGAGAGAAGTGCCTGGCAGAGCGATGGCGATGCTGCCAGGGCTTGTGACGGCAGGTCCGCCACAGCCGGGAGCGGAGAGGCTCTGCGTGTACCGGTTGCAGGTGCTTGTGTTTGAGAGTTTAGGGATGGAGGTCTTTGTTCTGCTGACAGGTGTGGGTTTTGTGGTTGATCAAACCTTTTAATCAGAGCTTAAATGGATTTTGATTACACTGGAATCAAGATGGTGGGAGAAAATACGAGCTCTTCCCTCTCGTTTTACTTGCCGCTGAGCAAGTGTGTGGCCAGGCTGCTGGAGGCTCGGCTTGTCCAAGCGGGCTGCTGGTCCCGGTCCTGAGGCCGGGCGGTTGCTTGATCTCTGCTCTCCACACACAGAAGGTATTTCGCCACTCGCCCGGCTGAGAGGGTTCTGCGAAGGCCAAGTCGCGAAGCCCTTGCAAGGAGCAGCAGCGATCTGGCGGATCCTGCCTCAGGCCTGGGAGATGGTCGGGGTGGTGCTTCTCCAGCCCCGTTTGTCCCTGTGCTTCAGTGCGGGGCTC
>NW_010515743.1:0-325 GCF_000687285.1 Phaethon lepturus
GAAGAGGAAGAACTCATAAAAGAGATGGTAAGTACCCGATCTCTATCCCTGAGTGAAGTGTGAGTTATGCAAAATGATTTCAGCCACCGTCTCGGTGAGCACATTGTCACCTGGCTGCTCCGATGCAGGGTTAACGGGGCCAGTAGCCCGGGCCTAGAAGGTAGGGAAGCCAAGCAGCTGGGATCCCTTTCTAGGGAAAGGGGCACTGACAAAGCTATTAGAAAAGGTGCACAAGTCCTCAGCCTTTGGAGGCGACTCCTGTCGGCTGTGAAGGAAAGGGATCCCTTCACGGAAGACGTTCTATCTCACCCCAGTAAGGGGACCA
>NW_010515744.1:0-403 GCF_000687285.1 Phaethon lepturus
AGTGCAACGTTTCAATCTACCAGTTCGGAGCTCAAAAGTGAGAAAAAGCGGAGTGACTCTTTGCAACGATAGCAAAAAGCAGAAACCCAGTCTGGCTGTTAAAATGTAATGACTGCAAGGGATAGTGAGGACCAGCAAGACAATTCCTTCCTAGCCCCTTCCTTGGAGGAGAGAGAGTGCAACGTTTCAATCTCCCAGTTCGGAGCGCAAAAATGAGAAAAAGCAGAGTGCCTGTTTGCAAGGTTAGCAATCAGCAGAGCCCCAGTCTCGATGTTCATCTGCAATGACTTCAAGGGATAGTGACGACCCGCAAGACAATTCCTTCCTACACCCTACCTTGGAGGAGAGACAGTGCAACGTTTAAATCTCCCGGTTCGGAGCGCGAAAGTGAAAAAAAGCAGAG